>NW_015173696.1:599907-604210 GCF_001447785.1 Gekko japonicus | reverse complement strand
TGGAGTTGACAGCTCGATCAACAGTGGAACCAGCAACTATATCACTCTTGGGGGCCTGCTTTTTACATGCCTGTATGAGTCCTTTGAAAAGCTCAGAGTTTGGCCCACTGAACTCCTGGGCAGGGTCTGATTTTGCGAAATCAAGGAGAAATTTATGACAGTCACTGACGTGAGAGTTGAGGCCCTGGAAACAACATGAGAAAGAGAGAGAGAGTCGAGTTGAGTGTGTGGCCCACACAAAAGTCGCAGAGAACTCATTTCCATATTTATTACGTTTAGTTTTGTTTACTGCACTTATATCCTATCTTTCTTCTTGCATGGAAATTTGACTGGTCATCTGCATAAGTAAACCAGAGCTTGCTAGTAATCCTCGTGTCAGCAAGAGCCATAAGTGACTGGAAGTCAAACTGAAACCGTCCCGGCCTTGATTCTGCCCTGGTTGATTGCAGTGGCATAGCCTTCGTCATGCCTATCTGTGTAGGGCACTGCCAGAGGCTGGCATTATGATGAGTGCCTAACACAACCTCAGGGGGTTCTGGGGTAGTGGGCTTGTAGACACTAAAGTGGTCCCTGCAATGGTGCAACTAGATTTGAGATGGAAATCGACTTTTTAAATACCTCTGTGTTGCCTTGGTTAGTTTGGCCAGGCACACTTGCTCCCAGAGCCTGTTCGGGACACGTCTGCTGCCTGAAGACAGGTTTCCAGAGAGGAGAATTAAGAACAGCTGTCACTTTTGCAGAAGACAGTTCTGTTTCATTTCCTACCAGTTGGAGAAAGAGAGAGAAAAGCACAGAATTGAAGTTGGAACCGAAGCTTTCCCTCTGTTATTTTAAAATATACATCACTGGAAATGAAAGGTAAAGAAAGCTAAGCTTATGCAGGTCCCTGTGGATTCTTCAGGATGCACTATGAAGTCATCTGTTAGGGGGCTCAAGTCTATGTACTACATGGAGAAGTATGGTGTAGTGGTTAGAGTGTCAGACTAGGATCTGGGAGACCCAGGTTCAAATCCTTGCTCTGCCTTGGAAGCCTGCTGGGTGACCTTGGACCAAGCACACAGTCTCAAACTAACCTACCCGACAGGGTTGTTGTGAGGATAAAAGGGAAAGGGGGAGAATGTTGTAAGCCACTCTGGGTCCCCAGTGGGGAGAAAAGTGGGGCATACATGATGTAAAATAAATAAGTATGTGGTACGCCCTTAAAACATGGGACCTTAAGCAATTTCAGAGGGACACGGATCTGTAGAGAGATGTACTGACATTAAGAGCCCTTGTCCTATACTGGCCAGGCTACAGATGTGCCGAGACAGAAGAAGGGAATCAATCATATTAAGATATTCTAAAAGTTGTTCACAAAATCCCTGAGACAAGAATGCTTTAAGCTCAGTGAACAAAAATGTATAACAAACACCACTATATAACAATTCCTGACAATGTGAAACCCCAGATTTATAGTTACACTCTCTGAGCTCTGCATTAGAGCCAGGCATGAAGCACTTGCGTTGGTCCCTGTCCGTCCCCCCCCAAATTCTGAATGCAGTGTTGTATACCACTTAAGATGTTACAAAGAAAAAAGAAACACACCTGACAATCCTTTCCCCTTGTTCCTCACTGACAACCCAACTACAGAAGCACAGAAGGAAAAAATCAATGAACACCCCTTTCAACTCACCCTGTACAGACTTCAGCACCATACTCTGAGAAGCCAAGCGTCCCATAAGCCTGGCCACGAGAAGTTGCAGATCCAGGCCCCAAGAAACAGCGATGTCCGGCAGGCCATATGCCGTGACGGAGAACTTGTAGCCCCACTCATTGTTACTGCTGTCAGAGTGAAAGAGAAACTGCAGCCGTGGGCCAGCCTTAAAGGTCACTTTCTACAGAGCAACAAAACAGTCACATTTTTGCCAAGGGTAGCATGACAGGAAGGCACATCAGGAACGTTAACACCAGGGCTAATGAAGATCCCACACATACACCCCGACCCTGTTGTCTGGCACATTTTCTCAACCGGTTTTCCCCCCGTTTCACAGAACACTGCCCCAGCTAAATCACTTATGGAGACTAGGGCTTCCTGTTTCACATTAAGGGCAAGATCTGAGTCCAGGGTTTAAGCTTTCGAAAGCTGATACACCCTTTACATCTTCTTGGTCTTTAAGATGTTACTGGACTCAAACCTTGCTCTTCTACTGCAGATCCACACAGCTGCCCACCTGAAACGGTTTCACAGAGTCCAGCCAAAAGGGGGGGAGGGAGGCAACCCCGCCCCACCCCCACAAAATAACTGGACAACTGTGAGTGACATAAAAAAGGACTACATAACCAAGCTGCTGTCAAGCATTCCAAAATTCAACTGTACAATTAAGGTAAAAAGGTAAAGGTTCCCTTGCTCGAAAGCCAGTCGAATCCGACTCTAGGGTTGCGGTGCTCATCTCCGTTTCAAAGCCGAAGAGCCAGCGCTGTCCGAAGACATTTCCGTGGTCATGTGGCCGGCATGACTAAACACCAAGGCGCACGGAACGCTGTTACCTTCCCACCGAAGTGGTACCTATTTATCTACTTGCAATTTCTTGCTTTCGAACTGCTAGGTTGGCAGGAGCTGGAACTAGAGACAGGAGCTCACCCTGTCTTGCGGCACCCGGGTCTTGAACCGCTGAACTACTGACCTTCCACAGCCTGCAGTTCAGCGTCTTACAATTAAACTAGGGCTTAAAAACGTGAAGAGCTTTAAAGGATACTTCTCAGCCTTTAAGTCACATGAGTTTACTATTCAAGCAAATGGTTGAATGAAGACCTGAATTCCTACAAAGCGATTCTCATCATTATGAGATCATGCAATGCTTTAGCAGTCGACAGTAAATTTTCATTTATTAGGGAACCTCCATGCTCTGTCCACAGGTTTCCAAGAGGCACCTGGTTGGCCACTACAGAAAACAAGATGCTGGGCTAGATGAGCCACTGGCCTGGTCTAGCAGGTCCTCAGGAAACCCTCAGTGGGCACCAATGTCCTCGCTACCTCCTCGAGACAAAAAGACACGCCAATAAGAAAACCTGCAGTCAAGAGAACTTTTGACTGCGGTGGCAAGTCAAGGCACTGACTCACTGCATCTTGAGATCAGTTTATCAGTCACACTTATTGAAGCCACTCACCTTGGGCCACTTGTCTGTGCCAACTTTTGTATCATACCGAGTTTTTGCTCCTCTGGCATCGGTAAACTCCAGATAGTCATACCTGCAAAAAAAAAACCCATGCCCAGTCATAACTGACCATCTACCTGCAGTCTCAGGCGGCTGGATTCATAGGGGCCAAGAAAGCAAAAGGGGGAGAACAAAACACTGGACCTACTGTGAGGATTTGCTTTGACTAGGAGGTACCCTGCGTACACTGTACACAGACCCTGGGCGCTTTCAGAAATACTGAATAATGCCGTTTCAATCCACTTCAGTGGCCGCTTGCAACTGGATTTTGCCATTTGCACAGTAAAATCCAGTTACAAAGTGCATTGAGTGTGCGTGAAAAGTGACTGTATGGGCAATCAGTGTAGCCTGTGAACAGGGCTACACGTCCTGTGTGGTACTGTGTGTGTGCACACGCACAGAGAAATCCGCAGCAGAAGTTCTGCTCTTAGTGTTTGTTTACCTTCCATATCAAAGAACCCACGGGGCCTTATAGACACTGATCAGCTTCATCATTTTGTTTCCTTTCCACTTTCCGCCACTATATCTGACGGTAAAATGGCTGGGTTCCTGATGCAGATGATGAAAGCAGCAAAATGGGGTCACCCATAGACAAGGCTGGAATCTCTACAGACTCAGAGGATTATGCAGAAAAATATCTGCAAATGAACTGAGGGGGGAAACTCTTAAAAACTGGCCTGAGGACTGGAAATGCTTCAGAAAGGAGGGAATTTTGAAAGCCACTGAAAGGCAGCCACAGGGGAGGGGGGGGTGATAGTGAGAAATCAGTCCTGAGAGCTCAAAATCTTAGTTTGAGGAGCAAGCTGAATTTCCAAATTATTCCCTTATCGTGCAGCCTCCCCCACCCCCGTGCTTCATGATTTATATTTATAAGGTTAGAAATTGAATCAAATATATTTAACAGAACAGATGTACTTTATATTTTCAGATTATCTTTGGGCGCCCATTCAAAAAGCCAGACACACACCCCAACCACCTTGAAAACCACTTTGCAGGATATGACAATGAATGCATCAGCTTTAAGAACATAAGAGACGCCAATGTTGGATCAGGCCAAAGGCCCATCCCGTCCAACACATTAGAAGCCCTCCCACTGTTGACCCCCCCC
>NW_015173696.1:593837-599796 GCF_001447785.1 Gekko japonicus | reverse complement strand
TGAGAAAGGGAGAAAAGTACCTCTTTCCCTACCTGCTCTATCCCATGCATAATCTTATAAACCCCAATCATGTCACCCCTCAGTCGTCATTTCTCCAAGCTAAAGAGCCCTAAGCACTTTAACCTTTCCTCACAGGGAAAGTGTTCCAACCCTTTTATCGTTCGAGTTGCCCTTTTCTGCACTTTTTCCAAAGCTATAATAGCCTTTTTAAGGTGTGGTGACCAGAACTGCACACAGTATTCCAAATGAGGTTGCACCATTGATTTATTTAGGGGCATTATGATATTGGCTGATTTGTTTTCAATACCCTTCCTAATAATCCCCAGCATAGCATTGGCCTTTTTTATTGCAGTCACACACTGTCTCGACATTTTCAACGAGCTTTCCCTCATAACTGCCATACTTTAGAAAGTCATTGGCAAGACACGTGCCTGCAAACCAGGTATCAAAAGTGCCCCCCCCCCCATGCTCATGGCTTCACATCCAGCAGCGGGATGAGTCACAGGGATGGGGGTGGAGAAGCATCTGCAGTGGAAAAGGCTCTTCTTAAAGGAAATTCTTCCTTGATTTTCTGTCTGGGTTTGGCAGCTACTGTCTCTAGTTAAGCTGCTTTTCAGAAGAGCTCTTCACACAGGCTTTGAGTATACATGTGGGCAAGATCTGCTGGATTGCTTTTAGAAACCAACGGGATTGGTAAGGCCAAAGAGAACACAAAATCACCCCTAGGCTGATCACTGCGTGTTACCTCCTCTCCGTTTCACATCGTTCGTCAAATTCCACCTCGAAGTAAGTTGCCCCCGGACAAAGGAAGACAGTGACATCATGGCAGTTGTTGTCATAGTTATGGGGCGATTCCATAGTCCATGTTCGCAGCACCACTGGTTGCTCTTGCTGCCAGCTATCCAGGTCCACCTGGCATAATTGGGGGAGAAAAATCAAAACAGAGCTGGGATGGAAGTCACTGCCCCAAAAGCTGAGCTGGAAATAATTCTAAATTATTGCTTCCCCAGATATATTCTGAACACCTAAAACAGTGATGGCGAACCTTTTAGAGACCGAGTGCCCAAACTGCGACCCCAAACCCACTTATTTATTCCAAAGTGCCAACACGGCAATTTAACCTGAATACTGAGGTTTTACTTTAGAAACTTTATTTCTACATTAACTTAAGATGATGCAAACAAAGTAAGGAAAGCAATCCCAAATGCTTTCATTTACTTATTATTTGGCAGAAAATTTGACACTTTAATGATGGTCTGGGCCTGGCTGGGGCGATGGCACGCATGCCCACAGAGAGGGCTCTGAGTGCCACCTCTAGCACGCGTGCCATAGGTTTGCCACCACTGACCTAAAAACTTCAGAATCGGGTCTAGCTTGTGTCCCTGCACAGCTGTAGGTCTTCCCACCATCATGACATATAAGGGCTTAGAAGCCTCCGATCCTGCTGTGGTGTTCATGCCATGTACTGGCCCCTCCTTTGTTTAGGCATTAATTGCCAGAAATGGAAACGACACCAGAAAGACACAGTTTTAATACGGTCAGATAGCTCTAGAAAATATTTTTTTCTGGATTCTCGGGGGTCAGATTTTTGTTGGGATTCTGTGGAGTGTCTCCTCCCATATTATACCGCACGCTGTACTTTAAGTTCTGCTTGAGACGCCCTGCTCTAATACCACATTTTATGGATGCACAATTCTCATTCGATTGGGGTGTTTTCTTGAAGTGGGGTGTGTGTGTGTATCTTTTTCTCAGTCAAAGTAATTTTTATACATATATGGAGATTTCTTCAAGCATGCAGAAACTCCAGTCACGGCTGTGGGAGACCATGTTTGGCTGCCCGACCAACAAACACAGGACTATTTGGAGGAGGGGGGAGGTGAAAAATCAGATCCCACTGCATCTGAAAAAGGATAGTGTAGAGCTTGAAAAGGTGCAGAAAACGGCAACCAAACTGATCAGGGGGCTAGAGCGACTGCCCAGTGGGGAGTGGTTAAAACACTTTGGGTTCTTTAGCTCAGAAAAAAGGCGAGGGAGGGGAGACATAAAATCACGCATGTCGTGGAGAAAATGAACAAGGAGAATCTTTGCTCTCACTCTCTCAAAATACCACAACCTGCAGCCATCCACTTAAGCTGAAGGGTGGGAGTTTCAAGACAGTCAAAAAGGAAGTATTTCACACAGCACATAGTAAAACTACGGAACTTGCTGCCACAGGATGGGGTGATGGCTGCCAATTTGGAATGGCTTTAAAAGGGGAGTGTACAAATTCATGGAGGATGGAGCTATCAATGCCTACTAGTTATGAGGGCTATCTACTCTCTCCAGTGCCAGAGGCAGTATGTCTCTTGGCTGGGGAGCAGGGGGTAAGATGCTGTTATAGCCCTCCTGCTTGTGACCTACCTGGAGGCAGCTGTTCAGCTAATGTGTGAACACAGTGCTGGACTAGATGGGCCTCTGGTCTGACCCAGCACAGCTCTGACATTCTTGTCCTCCACAAATTTCTTCCTTCAGGACTCTAAAAACTCTATAGAGGGCTCGAGCAGGCTGATTTCCCCTTCTCCCCCCATTTCCCCCTCTTAATTTACTCAACGGCTTTGAAGGATATTCAGTTCTCATCAGATCACCTTTTTAAATTTGTTTTGCCTTTTGGCTCATTCAGAAAGTCATATTTTTCTGCATCCCTGGAGAGTTCCCCTCAGTAAGCAGACATCCCCCTTCCTTATCTGCGAAAGGCTTGATTTGCTTGATGTTTTTGTAATTGGCATGGGAGGGGGCCACTCATTATACTATTAGATCTTCTTGTTGAAGATCATCACTATATATCTAATATAAGACTAAAGTGTTCAACAGAACAGTTCTTGAAACAAATGCCACTAGAAACGTCTATCTGCATCCTTTTTGAAGGCTACCTTATCCTGATTCTCTCCAGGCTCCATCGACAGGTCGTTCAGTTGCTTTGTCAAGGTGCTGATATCCTGCAGCAGGGCACAGTGTGGAATGTCTAAAGCGCAGAAGTCCTGCAGGACGGTCATCTGGAGAGCATGCACAAGACATCCCGTTAATATTATGGGTTTTTATACCGAGCACTTAACTAAGACTACAGGGTGCCACAACAGCCCAGCCAGTTCACTCACCAGCTGGCGAGTTACCATCGCAAAGACAGAGTTGCTTAATTTTTCCATTATGATCTTTCCATTATGGTGGGCCAGGAGAGATTCTAAAATTTTCCTGATGCTTGACAGGAACAGCTGTACATCTAGAAAGAAAAACACTTTAGCATTCTAGCACTTTAACACTATGTTTGATTTTAACACTGTTTTTATATTGCAGTATTACTATTTATTAGGAACTGTATGAGTGTAATGAATCGTGTTTTATGTATTATGAGAGCTTCTATTCTGTTGTAAGCCGCCCTGAGCCAGCCTAGGCCGGATGGGCGGGATAAAAATCAATCAAATCAAAAAGATCAAAAAGGGACCAAGGTATGATACACTGGTTATTTTTTTTCTTATTATCACCTCATTAATACCGGTAGGCTCAATCTATATACTAATAGCGAAGTCGCCCCCATGCGTGCGTATACCTAAATCTGCGCATCGGGGGCACCTGGGGGGAAGGGAGATTTTTGTGCACACTTGGGGCAGTCCCCAGGTGTGCACAAAAATCTAAAACCCCGGAAAAAATATCAGGGGAATACTTAAATCCCCCCAAAAGTAACAGAGCGTCCCCTGCGAATACGCAGGGAATGCTCTACGAACTCCCTCGCCACCGCTGCTTGGGGGGGGGGAAGGTAAGGGGGGGAGATCGAGCGGGGGGAGATCGAGCGGGGGGGTTGAGGAGACGGGGGAGGAACCAGCGGGATGGGGGGGAACTTACCTCCTCCTGCTGCTTCCTCCTCTGCCTCATGTGTGGAGGTCCCCCCCCCCGCAAGTATCGCGGGTCCTGCCCCTTGTAGGTTACTATCACACAGTTCTATAGAGGGAAAATCCCGACCTGAAAAGGGGTTGCATCAAATTCTTATGTAAGTTGCTTCTTTGCCTTGATACCTACATTTTGTAAGGATTTCTGTGGCGAGGTTCTTTGGTGCCGAGTCACTGCCTTTGAGCTGCAAGTAGCACCAGGAAAGGAGGCTGCCTTGTACAGACCAGAATAAGGATGAGAGGACGGAACTGCTGTCTTGCTGGGCCATACCCAACATCAGCATGTCACACTGAAAAATTAAAAAGTGGGAAGTTGTTAGAAAAAGAGAGATGGGTGTTAGAGGTTTTCTATAAATACAACAATTTGTTTCAGGTTTCTATAATCCCAGTCCTATTACATTGCTTATTTGAGGTTCCATCCTATTCACTGCATTGACTTGATCGACTTGTACGGTGTAATCGGTCTTGAGTCTCAGGAAGAAAGAAGAGACTGTAAAGTATTCCTACCTCTCTCGATGCCACCAACAGAAGAGTCTCCATCACTGATAGCACTTGACCAACATCCAGGTCTGCAGAAGTTCCCTTCTCTGGTAAGAGCAAAAGTCCACCAGGATCCTGATCGCTACCAAAGAATGAACATTTTGCAAGTGTCATATTAGCACAGTTTTGCATGTACACCTTGACCCTCATGCCAAACCCTCTTCTTCCTCTGCTACTGCACATTTTTCAGGCTTGAAACTGTTCTCAAGTACGGCAGGGCTCTTTTTGTAGCAGGAACTCCTTTGCATATTAGGTGACACACCCCTAACGTAGACAATCCTCGAAGAGCTTACAGTAGCCCCTATAAGAAGGTGTGTCGCCTAATATGCAAAGGAGTTCCTGCTACAAAAAGAGCCCTGAATTCAGTATCAAGTATGGGTATCACTTACATACACACATAACTTTACTGCATTAGCTCACAGCCTTGGCAAACAACACCGGGGGGAAACTACAATACAAGGAAAGGAAAAACTACAATACAAACAGTACAAACAATCTCAGTCTCAATTAAAACCCTTTAAATGACCGTTTAGGATTAAAACAAATAGTAATTAAAATCACAGCAAGAACAGAAAATGGTTTTGGCAGAGTCTTTGTCACCCATGCGATAAACTTTGCCATTTTTGCCAGCTTTTGCCGGCAAGCAATATCGTAAGCCTCTTCTGGTCTGATCTCCCTGAATATTGTATTAGAATATTCCTAAGATACCGTTCATGTTCTGCTACAAATCTTGGGCACTGGAAAACCAAATGGGCTAGGTCTTCAATAGATTTCTGGTCACAGGGACAGACACGTTTGTTATATGGAGTCCCATTATAACGACCTGTTAGCATTGCCAATTGTAAAATATCCAGCTGCGCTTTCTATGCTCAAAAATGTATTAAATTGGTGAAATAAGATGAAAGGATTGAAGGTGAGAGTGCAAGCTGCCTAAAGAGAGAAGCTGATCTCAGGGTACCCAATAGTGTAGCATCCACCTGAGCCCTTATATCCCAACAGTCTTTGTTTTATTCGTTGTTTTGCTGCTACTAGGTTTAGTATACGACTTCGCTATGGGTTAGCTTTCGCTTGCTCATAAGCCAGGGTTATGAGCAGTGTTCCCTGTAAGCTGAGTTAGTGTAAGTTAGCTCACAGTTTTTTAGCCTCCGGCTCACACATTTTTGCCTTAGCTCAGGAAGCATGACTCCAGAGCAAACTAATTTATGCAGTAGCCAAATCGCTCACTCACAGCTTTAATGCCAGCAGCTCACAAAGTAGAATTTTTGCTCACAAGACTCCATAGCTTAGAGGGAGCACTGGTTATGAGTATCACTGTTCCCAAGTATGGGTATCATCAAGATGCTACTTGGGATGCAAATCAAAAGTGGGGTACTGACTTCTGGTTTATGGCGACACGCAGGCAGTCCCGGGGATGAAAACTGCACACCAGCGTGTAGGAGGGGGTGCGACGGGTCGCGACCCCCCCCCCCCCCGGGCGTGCGGCAAAACCGCCTCCACGC
>NW_015173696.1:575345-593413 GCF_001447785.1 Gekko japonicus | reverse complement strand
AGCAATGGAGCAAATCGGGGAGAAGGTGAAGGAAACGGGCGCCAATAGTAAAAAGAAAAGGGTGCAAAAGCTAGAAATGGAGCAAGCCATGGAAGAGTCACAACTTTTGTAGTTGCAAATGGAGAAAGCCAATTTGGTCCTACGGTTTCAAGGGGTCCCGGAAATTAAAGGAGAGAATCTGAAGCAACGACTGAGTGAAGCAATAGCCCCAATGACAGATTTGACAGTGGAATACCTCTACAGAGAGATGGATGTGGTCTACAGGTCCTATTCCTCATACATCAAGAAAAATAATCTGCCTGGGGAAATAGTAGTCAGATTCTCAAAGAGACATGTGAGAGACTCTATTTTGAAAGCAACTTTGGGAACTCCCTTGAAAATTGGGGACAACAACATCAGGATTTTAAAAGATATTCCATTTGACATAAGAAAGAAGAGAAAGAATTATAAAGAGCTAATCCTATTTTTACAAACAAATGGCATCAGTTATAGATGGTTAATCCCAGAAGGCGTCATTTTCAAACTACACGATAAAAAAGAAAAGATTGACTCTGTTCTTAAGGCACGTGAATTTCTGCGAACACAGCTCGGGGAACCAGCTGAGGATGAGAAGGAAGAAGAAGAAAGCAAATCTGATGGCGAGTTAAGCTCGGGGTCTTCTGACGAGGACTCCCCTCTGAAAAGGGGGCGGCTGCCCCCAAAACTGCATATAAATTGAGGATTAGAAAAGAGAAGAATAAATAGTGGCTGAAGGACTCTGATTTGTGCCTGAAAACTCCGAAACGATTTTGGGATGCTCGGGGGGTTTCTTTAAGCAGTTAAAAGATAATTAACCTAGCATAGCTGACTATGTTCATTGTTATAATAGCTTTTTAAAACTAACATTGAGTTAAACTGATGTATTGATCTCCTACTCTTGGGTTTTTAGTTATTAGTGGGTCTTTTTTCTTTCTCCCTTAGATGTAGGTTCTCCTCCCTATATTTTCGGTTGTAGTTAGTAGTTTGCAAAAAATCAATTAAAAATTCCCCTCAGGGGGATCAAAAAAAAAAAGTGGTGTACTGAATCAAATGTCAAATCAAAGGATGTTGAATACCATTACTATAGTTCTGTGTATTCTGCAGAGTTTAGCTTGGTGGGTAGCAGAATTTCAGTTGCAAGCTGCAGCACACCAAAGCAGCTTTAGACACAATGGACAGCAAACATGTTAAAGAAACAGTCTCACTATCCCATCTACTGTTTGAATGTTCATTCCATACCCATTTCTTAAAATACTTGTTCTTTCCCCCCCATCCACTGGGGCCCAGACATTATTCCCACAAGGTGGGGGTCTTATTTCTTGCCTGAAGCAGCAAGCTTAACGGACCACTTTGCACACCCACAGGGCTTAGCTAGGATGATAATGGGTTTCGAGGAAAAGTCTGTTGAGATGTACGGTCTGTAGCTTTGTCCTTTTGGCATAACTAAGGAGTTTACCTGAAATATGTGCAGAGGGATTTGAAAGCGAGATGGGCAGATGGCTTGTGTTCCTGCTCGGTGATGTTTTTCTGGGTGGGGGGAGGAAAAAAAAGACATTTAACACACACAAGCATTTAGTACGGTGACATAAACACGAGATTGAAGACTGTTACAGCAGTTGCTTTCCCCTTCTATCACTGCCTTTTGCCAGCGGGTGAAGGCTTTTTGCTTCATCCAACGTTCTGTCCTTGCTGTCCTAGGTTTAAAAGGATGCTTCTGTGTTTTATACACACATTATGTAGTTTAGTTTTGGTTTCAACCCATTTTATTACATGTTTCATACTGATCTGTTTTTAGTTTTAACAGCCTTGGGACCCTGATTGGGCTGAAAGGCAAAATATAAGCCAGGAGTGGCCAAACTTGCTTGATGCAAGAGCCACATAGAATAAACGTCAGATGTTTGAGAGCCGCAAGACAGGAGCAAATATTACTGGTAAATATGCAAATTTGTTTTTTATTAACATTAAATGAGACTGCCAAAAATAATAACAAAAGTGGTAAAAGCAGATATTGATAATGATATTTATCTGTCCAATGATATTTGTTTGCGAATTATATTCAACTTCCCCAGCCGCCCTGTCGGGAGCCGCACAATAGGTGTGAAAGAGCCGCATGCGGCTCCCGAGTCACAGTTTGGCCACCCCTGATATAAACTTTGTAAATAAATAAACGAGCAAGAAGATGTGTATACACAAGTGTCTAAATATGGAAGCTTAAAACAATCCTTCATGCTTTAGGTCATTTATAACACAGATACATGGATGACCTGTAATCACAGAGAGCTGGCAAAGACTCCTGGGAAGGCCTTTTCAACCATCTTCCCTGCCTAGATTACAGAACTCAATCCCACGGAGATGCAACAAATGCCATTCTTTGCAGGTCTTCCAGCATAATGTGAAAATGCACACACCCGAAGACTTCCAAATGAAGTGGTTTGCGGCCATGGTGGTTTTGGTGCTGGTACAGTGACAAAATCTTTATCGTCTCTTTTGTGCTTTTTAACGGACCTTGTAGGGCCAGAAAGGCAAGACTCAAAACTGGCTTAACAAATGAATACAGACAGTTTTACCATCATTGCAAAGAGCTGCTCCCGTCGGGTATGCCTCTCGGGGAAGAAGATGGCTGCGCCGTTGAGTAGTGTGTTGTTGACTTCCCGCTTCAAGATCTTTAGTGGCATGGACTCACCATCTCTCCTGTCTACCACTGCTCAGAAAAATAAATGCAAAGGGGTGGCCATGTGAGTCTGCCACAGCAGGAAGAAACAAAAATGCAGTGGCACCTTAAAGACTAACAATGTTTATTTTGATAGTGGCGCATAAAATACATGCCACTGGATTTTCGCTTCATCCAGAAAGATTAAAAAACTCTTTAAAAAGAGGAACAAAGAGCTATCAGAATTGGAACAAAGAACTATCAGGATTGTACTCCTTATCTCTAAGCTTCCGCAGGCCAGAGAAACAACAGCCCTTCTTTAAATACTACATTACAGAAATATGAATCATAGTAAGACTAAGACACACACACCCCGAACATGTCCAAGAATCCTCTCACGCCCAGGGAGTTTTGTGCCACACAGCCAATGTGGAAAGTGTTCCCAAAAAGTAAAAGGTGTAAATGATGTTGTGTTGATAATACAGAGGGTTTCAAAAACAGGTCACCTTCACAAAGATGCTTGTAGAGTGCCTCAGCTGCTTGTGTGCCGTCAGGCTTTTTGCTCTGTGCGTTTTCCTGAGAATTTGTGGTTTTGCTGTCTGCAGTGAGCACTGAGAAGCAGCTCTGCAGAAGCCGCAGTATCATGGTTTGGGCTTCAATGCACTCCTCGCGTGGGCTAGAAGGGAAAGACACAACATCACTGTTACAAAGCTCCATTTCTACCAATGTAAGAGTACCATTAATGCCCATTTAAGAGGAGAGGAGAGGAGAGGAGAGGAGAGGAGAGGGAGAACAATTGTGGAAAATTCACAAATACCTCCCACACACACACACATACCCAATGACCGCTGTCCCACACCCAGAAGTTGACAAAAATCCTCTAGGATCTCCAGCCAAACTGGCCTGGAGAAAAATATAGCTCTCTATGAACCACTGAGTGAGCACCACAGGATTAGAGTGTCAGGCTAGGATCTGGGAGACCCACATTTAAATCTCCACTCTGCCATGCCATGGAAGCTTGCTGGATAACCTTGGGTCAGTCACATACGTTCAGCCTCACAGGGTTCTTGAGATGATAAAATGGAGGGGAGGACAACAATGTCAGCTACTTGGGTTCGCACTGGGGGGAAAGGCAGGGTAATCAAGTAAATAAATAAAACACTTTAAAAAATCAGCATGTGAAATCCTGGCTAAAATGCCACCTTCTACTCTCTAGATCAGGGTGTCGAACTCATTTGTTACGTGGGCCGGATCTGACATAAATGAGACCTTGTTGGGCCGGGCCATGTGTGTCATAAAATGTAATGCCAGGTAGTGGTGATATAAACTTTTATAAAGGACACATACACAAAGGGGTTTTTTAACTTAAAATAAAAACAAGCACTCTTGCAACATTTTGTTTATTTAACAGTGTCTGATAACTGACACCTCTTGCTCTGAATTATTGCATCAAAATGTCTGTGCTGTTGCAATCTTGAGTATGCTGTTCAGGTGTGTATCTGTAAACTGCAAACCTATGATGATGACGCAGCAGCAGAAGGCTGGAAGAAGCAGAAGATAAGCCAGTTCCACTGCGGGCCTGATAGAAGCCCTCCAGGGGCCTGGGCCGCATGTTTGACACCCCTGCTCTAGATTCATAGGCAGAAAGCACAGCAGCTACTACTGCAGGGCAGAAGGAAGCTAGAGAAGAGGACTCTTGTTACCATTCTTTTCCCCACCTCCAAGACTCCTTGTTGCTGTCAGGAGGGGGAAGGATTAGAGAAGGCACAGGAGAAGCTGCGAATCAACAGCTTAGCCTGACCAAGCAAGCCCTGCCCCTACCAGTCCATGGGATGTGTAGAAAGGTCAGCACCAAGGTCAGAAGGATGTTTAGGGAGAGGACTAAAACTGAACACTTTGGGGGGTGGGGTGGAACAAGGGTGAGGATCCCACTCATTAATCAACCGCTGCCCATTTGTGACAAGTCAAACTTGGGAAGAATGTGGCTTCTCCTTCTCTCCAAAAGAGAAAATGTAATATTCAAACAGTCAAGAAACTGCTCTACAAATTGTTCCAGTGGCTGAACCACACATTGTAAGGGACTTAAACCATAAGCCGCTTTGAGAACCAATCTGGCCAGTAAGCAGAGTAAAAGGAATACCCCATCCCAAATTCCCAGCTCTTCCCTATTCATACAAAATATGCTCTTTTTATTCAAGGTTTACTACTGCCTTCACTTCAGTTAAAGCAGGGCTTCACAGGACATTGTGGGGGGGTCAATGAGCAGCAGAAAGGAGCACAAACTTTAGAGCTAGTTTGCTTTAACTGACAGAAACCTACTTTTGGTGAAGTCTGCTGTAGAAATCCCAAAACAGGTTTAAATCAAGGCCTCCAAAATCCAGGTATGATCTGTACCTTAGACCACTCTCTTTCTTCTGTGCCTAGAAAGAATATGGAGTCACAAAAAGCTGCACACTGAATACACCTCCCCCCTTTATTTTTTAATCAAAAAGTGCCGTGAAAGAGGAGGGAAGGCAGGGATGTTAATCACTAGATTATCTCAGACACCAAATTCCAACAGAATTGACCTCATTATAGTAACATCTGGCATAAACCTGTGTACAAACTGGACAACTTTATTTCCCAAGGTTTTAAAGAGCATTCAGCGCTACTAACACATCAGCTTTTTTCATCTGTCAGCACAAACACAGCAGAGTCAAGAGGAACCTTAAAGGACTTCCTAATTTAATGTAGCATAAGCTTTCGTGGGCCAGCCTACATATGAAGAACTGGGCTCCGGCTCACTCAGATTTATGATGCAATAAATTTTGTAAGCCTTTGCGGTGGCAAAAAGGTCAGCCTTTACAGTGCTACAACTGTAATCCTTTTATGCCTTGAAAAAATGAAGAATTCAGTGTAGTCTGAAAACCTGTCATTCCTAAACTGCGTAAACTGGTCACAGTCTTCCAGTAAACAATGGGCTCCCCTGGACCCCCCTTTATTTCACAAGGCTTCTTTTCCAGCATCTCCTTTATTGTTTATTAGCAGCTACTAGCCAGTTTGGTGTAGTGGTTAAGTGCGCGGACTCTAATCTGGGAGAACCGGGTTTGATTCCCCACTCCTCCACCTGCCCCTGCTGGATGACCTTGGGCAAGCCATAATTCTGGCACAGCAGTTCTTGAAAAAGAGCAGTTTCTGTCAGAGCTCTCTCAGCCCCACCTACCTCACAGGGTGTCTGTTGTGGGGAGGGGAAGGGAAAGGAGTTTGTAAGCCACTCTGAGACACCCTTGGTTAGTGAAGGGCGGGGTATAAATCCCTCCCCCTCCATACAACTATATTATTCTTTCCTAGCAGCTACATGATTTACTACGTTATAGCAGGTGGTCAAAGGATCATGCATTTAAAACCAGAAGTGCAGAATTCAGAGAGGAGATGCAGGGAGAGAAGATAAACATACCAAATCCTGTGCAAGCTGTTGGATGAAACACAGAGTCTTTAGGAGAAGAGTCGTTCCACAGACGGTATCTCCTTTTGTTTTGCCGCACTTCACACAAATCATGCTTCTGCTGGGCTCTGCTAACGCAGGCCGAAGGTACCCAAAGAGACTCAAACCTTGCACTCCAAGCCTCTCGGCCTTTTCTTGCCTTGTGCACAGGAACTTGACCATCAGATACTGAAAGGAACACGGCATCCAAAATTATTTTTAAAAGAAAGCCTAAACCCCAACAGTGACATTGCGCAGAACTCACTCACCAAGTTGCTTAGCCTGAAATGTGTGTGATCCCAGAAACCAATGGAGAACGTGGAATGTAAACTCTAGGGATGGCTCTAACAGTCACATGGGCCAGACTGCTGCTACGCCTGCTACCCCGGGCCCCGCCCCATGACATCACCAGAGGAAAGTACAGTTGTGCTTCTGGTGGATTGTCACTGCCTGCCTCTGTGTAGCAACCCTGGTATTCCTCGGTGGTCTCCCATCCAAGTACTAACCAGGACTGACCCTGCTTAGCTTTTGAGATCTGACCAGGTCAGGCTAGTCTGGGCCATCCGGGTCAGGGCAACAGTGCTTCTACAACACAGTTTTAAAGCTCATTCCCAGTGCTCATGTGTGCTCAATGACCAAAATTTCCTAGTAACTTTCCGCATTATTCAGCAGCAAACTTGAGTTTGCCACCCTACGCGGACCCAAACAGAGAAATGCAGCTCTGATTAACATACCTGTGCATTTCCAAATACTTGTCTGTCCCACTCACACATCACTTTTCCGACCAGGAATATGCCTACAAATGCCTACAAATGTCATGTGTAAAACAGCCGTAGTGCTCAGATGGTTTTCATCTAAACCAGTGAGTTCCTCCAACTTTCATACCCTATGTCCCCACCTTATCGAAGAGCTCCTGGTTCTCAGGGAACGTGTGTGCTCCCTTGAGGCCAAGGTGGCTGACCTGGAGAAGCAGAGACAGTCAGCTAGGCGCACAGAAAAGACTCTCGGGGACTTGTTAGCTACGTCCCACTCTGGATCTGGCAGCCCCGCTGCTGTCAGGGAGCATGAGGGTCTAGGGGAAACAGGGCACCATGCTGAGGATAAGGGGAATGTGCCCTCAGAAGGGACCTCTTCCCCAGCTGGTGAGCGGCTCTCCTTTTGCACCAAGGAACCATCCCTGAGCAGGGTGGGAGGGGGGCTCTTGGTAGTGGGTGATTCGATCCTTAGGCAGGTAGACAGCTGGGTGGCGAACCCGCGTACTGACCGTATGGTGACTTGCCTGCCTGGTGCGAAGGTAGCGGACATTACGCGTGTTTTAGATAGGCTGGTAGATAGTGCTGGGGAGGAGCCAGTGGTCGTGGTGCATGTCGGCACCAATGATGTGGGGAAATGCAGTCGTGAGGTCCTGGAGGAGAAATTTAGGCTGCTGGGCAGGAAACTTAGGTCCAGGACCTCCAAGGTAGCCTTCTCAGAAGTGTTACCTGTTCCACGCGCAGGGCCGGAGAGACAGGCAGAGATCAGGAGTCTCAATGCGTGGATGAGACGATGGTGTAGGGGGGAAGGGTTCAGGTTTGTTAGGCACTGGGATACTTTTTGGAACAAGAGGGAGCTGTACAGGCGAGACGGTCTCCACTTGTCCCGAGAAGGAACCAGGCTGCTGGCACTTAAAATCAAAAAGGTGGCAGAGCAGCTTTTAAACTGAATATTGGGGGAAAGCCGACAGGAGATGAAAAGTCTCTGGTTCGGGTTGGCTCATCTGAGAGAGGTGAGGGGGTACCGGTTGCTTTTCTACAGGGAGGTGGATTGAAATTGTCCACAGAGGCCATGGCTGGTGACATGGACTGCCGGACAACGACTCGAGATAGCAAGAGGAAGGATGCAGGCTTAACTTGTAAGGGAAATTACAGCTGTTTCTATACAAATGCTAGAAGTGTCCGAGGTAAAATCGGGGAGTTGGAGTGCTTGGTGAGGGAGGGAAAAATAGACATTGTGGGTATTTCTGAAACTTGGTGGGATGAGGAAAATCAGTGGGACACAGTGATTCCCGGTTATATATTATATCGGAAGGATAGGGGGGGAAGGGTTGGAGGTGGGGTAGCTCTGTATGTCAGAGAGGGTATAAAGTCTAGAAAGATTGAGAGGCTAAGTGAATTGGATTCGCTTCTGGAAGTTCTATGGGTTGAAATAGGGGGGCCAAAAGGAAACTTAACACTGGGAGTTTGTTATCGCCCACCAGATCAAAAGATAGAGGAGGATTATAAAATGATGAATGCCTTAAAGATAGCAACTAGACAAAAACACTGTGTAATAATAGGTGATTTTAACTACCCACACATTGATTGGGTCAATATGTGTTCTAGCCGGGAAAAAGAGATTGAGTTTCTAGACACTCTAAATGACTGTGCTATGGAGCAGATGGTCACGGAACCTACCAGGGGAGAGGCGATCCTTGATTTGGTCCTAAGTAACACTCAAGACCTGGTGAGAGATGTAAAAGTGATTGCACCGCTTGGAAACAGTGATCATAATGTTGTTGAGTTCATCATTTGTACAAATAGAGAATTGGCCAAAAAGACTCACACAACCATTTTTAACTTTAAAAGGGGTAATTTCTCTGATATGAGGGGACACGTGGGGAGGAAACTGAAAGGAAAAGTAGAAAGGGTCAAAACAATTGGGGAAGCTTGGGATCTATTTAAAACTACGATCCTAGAAGCTCAAAAAATATATATTCCGCAGGTTAGGAAAGGCACAAACAGGTATAGGAAAAAGCCTGCATGGTTAACAAACAGAGTAATGGAGGCTGTAAAAAGTAAAAAGAATTCCTTTAAGCAGTGGAAAGCTAGTCACAGTGAGGCTGATAAAACGGAACACAGGCTATGGCAAATAAAATGCAAGTCTGAGGTCAGGCAGGCAAAAAGGGAATATGAGGAGCATATAGCAAAAAACGTAAAAACCAACAATAAAACTTTCTTCAAATACATTAGAAACAGGAAACCAGCCAGGGAGGCAGTGGGGCCCTTGGACGACCAAGGGGTAAAAGGAGTATTGAAGGATGATAGGGAAATGGCTGAGAAGCTAAATGCATTTTTTGCCTCCGTCTTCACTGTGGAAGATGAGAAGTGCTTGCCCACTCCAGAACCACTGATTTCAGGAGGGGTGTTGAAAGACCTGAGTCAGATTGAGGTGACGAGAGAGGAGGTCCTAAAACTGATAGACAACTTAAAAACTGAAAAATCACCAGGCCCAGATGGCATACATCCGAGAGTTCTGAAAGAACTCAAATGTGAACTTGTAGATCTCCTGACAAAGATATGTAATCTTTCCTTAAAATCTGCCTCCATTCCTGAGGATTGGAAGGTAGCTAATGTCACTCCCATCTTTAAAAAGGGTTCCAGAGGAGATCCGGGAAATTACAGGCCAGTCAGTCTGACGTCGATACCGGGTAAATTGGTGGAAACCATTATTAAGGAAAGAATTAGTAGGCACATAGATGAACAAAACCTATTGAGGCAGACTCAGCACGGTTTCTGTAAGGGAAGATCTTGTCTCACTAACCTGTTAGTGTTCTTTGAGGGGGTGAACAAACATGTGGACAAGGGGGATCCAATAGATATTATTTACCTTGACTTCCAGAAAGCTTTTGATAAAGTTCCTCATCAAAGGCTCCTAAGTAAGCTCAAAAATCATGGGATAGAAGGACAAGTCCTTTTATGGATCAAAAACTGGCTAGTTCATAGAAAACAGAGAGTGAGTGTAGGTGGGCAATTTTCTCAGTGGAGGGTGGTAAGCAGTGGGGTACCGCAGGGATCAGTACTTGGTCCACTGCTTTTTAACTTGTTCATTAATGATTTGGAGATGGGAGTAAGCAGTGAAGTGGCTAAATTTGCGGATGATACAAAGTTGTTCAGGGTGGTGAAAACCAGTGAGGATTGTGAGGCACTCCAAGGGGATCTGTCAAGGATGGGCGAGTGGGCGTCAACATGGCAAATGGGGTTCAATGTGGCCAAGTGCAAGGTGATGCACATTGGAGCCAAAAATCCTAAATATAAATACACATTGATGGGGTCTGAACTGGCAGAGACTGAGCAAGAGAGAGATCTTGGAGTTGTAGTGGATAACTCACTGAAAATGTCGAGACAGTGTGTGACTGCAATAAAGAAGGCCAATGCTATGCTGGGGATTATTAGGAAGGGTATTGAAAACAGATCAGCCAATATAATAATGCCCCTATATAAATCAGGACGTCCTTCTTCACCCAAAGAGTGATTAACACTTGGAATTCACTGCCACAGGAAGTGGTGGGTGCTACAAGCATGGATGGCTTCAAAAGGGAATTAGATAAGCATATGGAGCAGAGGTCCATCAGTGGCTATTAGCCACAAGGTATAGCTAGGGGCTCTGGGGCAAGTGATGCTCTGTCTTCTTGGTGCTTGGGGGGGTCAACAGTGGGAGGGCTTCTAATGTCCTGGCCCCACTGCTGGACCTCCTGATGGCACTGGTATTTCTGGCCACTGTGTGACACAGAGTGTTGGACTGGATGGGCCTTTGGCCTGATCCAACATTGGCGTCTCTTATGTTCTTATGTTCTTATGTTCTTAACCTGGTCCCACCTGGATAGAAACAAAAACTTTCTTCGAGAGGAATATTTATATGTTTATGTTATATGTGTATGTTATATTAAATGATAAAGGTAAAGGGTCCCTTGCTCGAAAGCCAGTCGAATCCAACTCTAGGGTTGCGGTGCTCATCTCCGTATCAAAGCCGAAGAGCCAGCGCTGTCTGAAGACGTTTCCGTGGTCATGTGGCCGGCATGACTAAACACCGAGGCGCACGGAACGCTGTTACCTTCCCACCGAAGTGGTACCTATTTATCTACTTGCAATTTCTTGCTTTCGAACTGCTAGGTTGGCAGGAGTTGGAACTAGAGATGGGAGCTCACTCCGTCTTGCGGCACACTTGGGTCTCAAACTGCTGAACTACCGACCTTCCACAGCCTGCAGTTCAGCGTCTTAACCACTGATACCTTCGCTATATTTAGCCTCACCTGGATAGCCCAGGCTAGCCCGATCCCGTCAGATCTCGGAAGCTAAGCAGGGTCAGCCCTGGCAACTATTTGGATGGGAGACCACCCAGGAAGACCAGGACTGTGATGCAGAGGCGGGCAACGGTAAACCACCTCTGAATGCTTCTTGCCTTGAAAACCCGATGGGGTTGCCGTAAGTCAGCTGTGACTTGATGGCAAAAACAATATCATTATATTTATCATTAATGGTAAGTTCTAGGGACACAAAAATTGCAGTGGTGTTACTGGGAACACATTTTATTGCTATGATTAACTAAAAGGGATTGAGGGAGAGTGAACTCTTAGTAACAGTTAAGGAAGGCCTGAGTCCTGCCTGTGGTAAAGGTAAAAGGTAAAGATTTCCCTTGCTCGAAAGCCAGTCGAATCCGACTCTAGGGGGCGGTGCTCATCTCTGTTTTCAAGATGAAGAGCCAGCACTGTCCAAAGACGTTCCCATTGTCATGTGGCTGGCATGACTAAACACCAAGGCGCACGGAACGCTGTTACCATCCCACCGAAGCGGTACCTATTTATCTACTTGCAATGTCTTGTTTTCTAACTGCTAGGATGGGGCCAGAGACGGGAGCTCAGTCCATCACACAGCACTAGGGTCTCGAACTGCCGAACTACAGATCATCCGGTCTGCCGCTCGGCACGTATTTTCAGTTGAGAACCACTGCTCTAAACCACGTAGTGAAATTTTTATCGTCTTCAAGTCTAAATGTGTGGATCGGAAGTTTTACTTGGGAAATTCTGCACTGCTGCATCTTGACTTCCACTTCGTCCCATTCCTCTTCCATTTCAAACCAGCCAACAGGATCCTCCTCTCCCAGTTCGTCACGAGAAGTGCCGCTTCTGCAGGGACAAAGGAAGATCAACCGGGCTTGTGCTTTCTCTGCAGCCACACAATCCAGCTGCAGTTAACAAATGGTACCCAGCTATGTCAGGACTGCCTATCACAGGCGGACAACATTTCCACCTCACGTATCTCCATGGTTCCCAAAGTGGTGAACCAAAGTCTTTTCTGAATGAGGATCAGAGGCAATGGGAAGATGCTGGTTGGGAAAGCAGAAAACACTGCTGTGGCAAGGAAGAGCCAAACAACAGGGACCCCAAGCGTATGAAATGCACAAAGATGAAAAACACAAGGGTAGACCATCAAAGCATTCACAAATGTCACATGTTACCATTGGACAATAGTCTATTTGCAACATAATCACAGTAAAACAATTAACGGAGTAGAATTAGTGGTCACAATTCCCTAGTAACAATTCAAAGAATAGAAGACAACAGGGGTCGTTTCGTAGAAAAAGAGCTAGGGAAACTCATTCACATAACTCATTAGCATATGCCACACCCCCTGACATCACCGGAAGTGTGTCATAAGGCCACACCCCCTGACATCACCAGAAGTGTGTCATAAGGCCACACCCACCACTCAGTCTTCATCTTAAAGGTTAGTCTTAAAGGTGCTATTTGAACTCTTGGACTATTTTGCAGCAACAGACTAAGACAGCTAATTCCTCTGAATCTAAACCCACCACTCAGGCTCCACCCCCAAAATCCGTCTGGGGCCTGGCGGTGGACCTGCAAGGCCGGCGGGAGTGCGAGGAAGCCCTGTGAAGGCCCTCCCTGGCCCCAGGCAGGCAGGGGTGGGGAGAGGCAGGGAGGAAGCAACTTACCCTCCCTCTTCTCCTGCCTCCTCCTGGCTGAATGAGGGCCGGAAGCGGGGCAGCCGGAAGCAGGGGGCGGGGCTTCGTTATGTGCCCCGCCCCCGTCCCTCCCCCGGGGGAACTGCGTTCCCCCGCGTTCCCCCTCGAAATGACCTCTGCTTCTCTAGCTAATAGTTCTTTTTCCAGTTGGTCAACCTAAAGGAATGAGAGGATGACACAAGCCAGATACAACGGGGAAGGACAAAGATTAAGGGATGGAAGGGGGATTTGTAGGGGTCACTTCTGTGTTTATTGACTCCATAACATATGTTACATAGAGTATATTTCTCTGAGCTGGATTCTTAGCTGACTGCATGATTTAAGAGCCCGCAAATATGGAAAATATGATAGTGTTGTTACCACCCACAAATGTCAAGGAAAATAAATGCTAATCACATTGTAGAATCTATACATACTAGTTATCCCAAAGAAGCAGTTAACCCTGTTAAAGTCTTAGAGTTCTGCTTAGTGATGTTAGGAGGAGTATCATTTGACTTTTGTGGAATTATGCCACTACGTATCAAAGGGCAGACTCATCAGACATGGTAACTTGAAGACTGATTTTCTTCTTTTCAAGAAATCTCTCTCTTGTTACAGTTTATAGCAAAGTTCATGCAGCAACATTCCTATGAAGTTATGAGCTGGAGACATTCTATGCACAGATGTACTGAGTGCTGAAACAGGCCTAAGGAGAATGCAGCAATATGTTCCTGCAAACCAGCAGGTTTGAGTGCCTTGAGCTTAGGGGATGATTGTGTCTTGCGGAGCCCATATCAAAATTCCATGATGCTTCTGAAGGTGAAGGGATTTTATGAGCTCACAGACGCACCCCTTTCACTCTGGAACACATTACTGAGAAGGGGCTTACAATGGTAGCCTCAAACCTTATGCCTTCCGGTTTGCAGCTGCCATCCTTAAGTGGCTCCATGGAAGAAATTCTGGGTAGACCCACCCACTGCAGCTCTCCTGTTCAATCCAAGCAATTCTATGTGTTGTGTAGCTATACTGTATTGCTCATGGAACATTGGCTATCGAAATGTTCATCCCATTGAAACCAATAAAGTGTTGAAAGCCCACATCCACACTTTTAGTTTCCTGATCCAGCAAGTGATTAATATATGGTAAGGCTGCCTTGGCACATGGACCTGCTTGATTGAAATTGGGTGAGAAAGGTGTCGAGCAAGCGGATTAATAAGGGAAGAAAAAAGGGAGATTTTTTTTTTACTGTGCTCCTCTTCGTAACATTTTTAAAGGAAGTTAGTTCTTGTTCACTGTTAATAAATAACGCTCTTTTTTGACAATTATGTGTGTTGAGTCGGTGGTCGGTGGTAGGGTGTCTGTCCCCAACCTGTATATATTTGGTGGATTGTCATAACTGGACCTAGACTGATATGTAGGCTTGTTACATGAATTGGTATCTTGACTTTCATGGCATGCATTGTAGTGTGTATAGCACAGACTTGAGTATCGTTTATGCGTATGTAGAGTTCAATTTTGACAAGGCTACTGAAAAGAACCCAATGTACAGCAATCTGCCCATTCCATCTCTGAAACTTCTGATGACCTCCTAAATTAAGCTGGAATTAAAAAAAAAAGTATCCAGAGGTGAATATAGATAAATCAGGCTACTTCATGGGAGTATTCAGTTTATTATTAGTGTATTACAGGCTTTGGCTAGCCAAGTGTGGCTAATTTGGGATCTGGTTCTGTTCACCGCTGAGCTCACACCTGCTGTCAAGCTGCCCTGAAGTGTTTCTGGCGCTCAGGAGTAGAAAAGGCATAAGTACAAACGGCTGATGCTAAATTATGAAAAGCTGGATATTTACCAAGGAAAAATCATATCAGCAATCTGCCATTACAAACATGAATCTGCCCCTTTCCTAGGCTCTGCAAAAATGCCAGTACTTGTTTCTTGCAGAGGCATATGGTAAGACTCAATTCTCACCATGAATTAAGAGATTTGGATGTCCTTGGAAGTTAAAATTCTTTTTTTACCTTCTGTTTCTTAGCCAACACCTGCTTGTGCTATTGGCTGCTTAGCTGAACAGAGGAGAAAACAACGTGGACTTATATGTGCAATCCAGGTGATCCTTGTATAGGGCTATTGGAAGTGGGGCGGGATTCCTCCATCTACAGCTCTGGCAGCCCCAACATCAGGATACTTACTTGGTCAATGTGAGTGTAATTCCAGTTTAAATTAACTATACCTTGTTGCATTCTGTGTGGCTGTTCCATCAGACACCCCTACCAGCCTCTGGCTGCTTAAGGAGCACCTTGGTTTGGGTGACCTGCCACCCCACCCACTCCCAACTGCAGCTAATCGCTGCTGGCTTTCTCCAGGGCTGTTAGCACACACCTTCTTCTTCCCAGAGCTGTTTGTGCACCCTTTCCCTTCCAGCAGTGCACCAGGGCTTTCCTCATGAGTTGGACCTTCTGAACTCAGATGTGCATTCTCTCACTGGCCTGTCCCTGTCCCAACTACAAATTGAGTTCCGTGGCACTCACATTTTTAGAGATAACGTATAGCTTGGTAACTGCTTGGGCTGGGCATTGGTGAGGTCATCCTCACTCCCAGTACCATCATGCCCATTAAAAAGCACAGGCACCACTGCATTGTAGACCGGGGGTCTAGCTCAGTAATCCCATCCCACCACAGTCCAGGTGGGTGGGGAGGCATGAAGGCAGGCAGATTTTCAGTGGTTGCTGTTCTAGAGGAGAGTATTTCAGAAGCAAGGCACAATGCAGTGGCCCATGCTTCTTACCTCCAACTGACCCCAGGAAGGTGCTATTTGAATGAGTTGATAAGAGGAGGGAAAGTGTGCCCATGTACAATAAGATGGGCTGATCAGTGCAGCTACCTCATAGTTGTTCCTGCGGAGATTGAGCCTTGTGCTACAGCTACGTCAGTGTAGTCCTGGCTTCCCTGAAAAGAGACTGGAGTGCATGCAAGCTGAGGCAGCTATTTTCAAAACTGCAGTGGCAATGGCTCTACCAGAGGTGTCGAACTCATTTGTTAGCCAGCGGTGTGTGCCATAAAATGTAATGCCAGTTACCAGAGATTTTTTACCACTGACAGGGACTTACACCTATCGTCAGCACCCTTTGCTCAATATGCACAAGATGTTTTGTGCAGCCTGAAAATCAGGGTGCAGCAACTAGAGACTCTTGTGGCTCTTTAAATACTAACACATTTCAGAAGCTTTTGCTGACCTGGAGAATGAAGGGATGCATTCCGTTGCTGCAGTTGCAGTAGCCAAAGACAGGTGGTGTCAACCAGGGAAACTCAACAAGCCCTGCCTTAAAGAAACTGCTACAGTCAATAATAATAATAATAATAATAATAATAATAATAATAATAATAATAATATACTTTATTGTCATTGTACATAGTACAACGAAATTAAGGTGCAATCATTCGGTGATCTACAAGCATACTCATATACACTCACACAACCATTAGGGTTCACATTGCAACTTAACCACCAATGTCACCCAAATTCCAATTCATACAGCATTTAAAGCAATAATAGCTCTCGAATAAAAACTGTTTTTTAATCTGTTTGTCCTTGTTTTGATTGTCCTATATCTTCTACCCGAAGGCAGCAGTTCAAACAGGGAGTGTTCAGGGTGTGACAAATCCTGCAAAATGTTCTTTGCTTTTTTCAAGCATCGAGAACTATACAATTCCTCCATGAGTGGGAGAGGACAGCCAATAATCTTCTGGGCTGTGATGATAACTCTCTGGAGTGCTTTCCTATCCACAGCCGTACAACTGGCAAACCAGACACAGACACAGTATGTTAAAATGCTCTCTATTGAGCAGCGATAAAAAGACATCAGTATTTTCTCACTCAAGTTATTTTTCTTTAAAAGTCTGAGAAAAAAAAGCCTCTGCTGGGCCTTCTTCACCAGAGCAGTGGTGTTAGTGCTCCAAGTCAAGTTCTGCTCAATAATCACTCCCAAAAACTTAAAAGTAGCCACCCTCTCCACACGTTCTCCACCAATAAACAGTGGCTGAATGTCCGTTTTGTTCCTCCTATAGTCCACTACCAATTCCTTGGTTTTGGTGGTGTTGAGGATCAAATTATTTTCCCTGCACCAAACACAAAGCCGTTCCACCTCATCCCGATAAGCAGACTCATCATTCCCAGAGATGAGCCCCACCACAGTGGTGTCATCAGCAAACTTGATGATGGTGTTACTGGGGTGGGTGGGGGTACAATCCTGTGTGTAGAGCAAGGGGCTCAACACACAACCTTGTGGAGAACCGGTATTAAGGGTAAGGGCTGTGGACATATAGGACCCTACTCTAACCCTCTGGGGGCGGGCTGTCAAAAAGTTCAAAATCCAGAAACATATGGAGCTGGAGAGTCCAAGGCCCTCCAATTTGGACACTAATCTATCTGGGAGGATGGTATTAAAGGCAGAACTAAAATCCACAAACAACAGCCTCACATAACTCCCCAGCTGCTCCAGATGTGACAGAGCAGTATGCAGAGTAGTGTTGATGGCATCCTCTGTGGATCTGTTTGCCTTATAGCCAATCTGAAGAAGGTTCTCTCAAGCCACAGAGATGTTAATGTGCAGAAAAGCATGATATACAATAGTAAGATGAAATTCTTTTCTGCTTTGTCCATTTAACAAGGAAAGTGAAACAGATCTGCTCAAATTTTAAGGCTGCATCCTTTTCAAGTGAATAAGCTACAGGCTTTCTGGGCTCCACTCAAATGCCAAGTTCATCTGATCAATAAATCATCAGGGAAACATTCGATCAGTTTAATCCAAGCCTTGAGTACACAAATATGAATTTAAGTTGAAAGCACCTCCATACACCTAGTATTATGAAAACTCATATTTCATGTAAGTCTGACAAATAAAACAAATTAACCTAGAATTTTACAACACCTTAATACCAGAAACACATGCAAAGCAACAATTTCCATGGCAAATAAGAATGCTGACTTAGAAACAGAACACAGAGATCATTTTATGGCCATACATTCATTTCAATATTATGCAGTCTGTAGACAGTTACAATAAGCAGAAAATGAACAGGAGGCAGCTTAAATTTTAAGTATGCTTTGGATGTTTGAGGATGATCAACAATAGATCATAAATACAATATGGCTTGCTTCCCCCCCCCCCCCGCCTCAGAGCACT
>NW_015173696.1:570239-574566 GCF_001447785.1 Gekko japonicus | reverse complement strand
TTCTGCAAAGGAACGCCCTCAGGGGGCCCGGTCTTACCCTCCTTAGAAGACTTGGACTGCTTGTCCTTTTTAGTGGCATGTTCCTTTCCAGACTTGCCTTTAGATGACTGTTTCGAAGCGACCTTCAATGTCGATCTTGTCGGTATCGATGCTCCGGTATCGACGGCAGCACGTGAGGTAGAAGGTTGGTCCGCCATAGCAGACGGCGGGTGAAGAGCAGATTCCAACAAAGCGACCTTTAACCGTGCGGCACGGTTCTTTTTCGTCTGATTAGAAAATTTAGCACAATGCTTACAAGTATCCGCTCTGTGTGACTCGCCTAAGCAGAACAAACAAAGTTCATGGCCATCTGGAGGGGCCAATTTACTTCCACACTTCTTACAGCGGTTGAAAAAGCCCCACTTCTGACTCCTCTTCTTTTTCTTTTCCATACGGTGGGAAGAGATGAATGCCGGGGAAAAGTGAAGAGGGAAGGGGGGGGGGGAAGGCCTGAAGGCCTGAGGAGATTCCCCTCAGAAAAACAAAAGTTCTCGTTTTTCTCCTTTTTTTTTTTTTTTAAAGTAAACTGAAGTAGAGAAAATAAAATAGAGGATGATCCTAAGAAACAAGTAATAAGGTAAAGGCCCGAAGGCAGTAATAGCTATCCGGTCAGGAGGAAAGGCAAGAAGGTCCTTTCAACGCGGCGGTAGAGAGAGAACTGGCGGGATCTCCGCGCCCGTCCCCTCTGAGCATGCGCGCTGGGGTTCCTGCGCATGCTCAGTGGGACTCGCGCGAAAATCCTTTGAAACATAGCTTGCTACAGCGCCGGTCGGATCAGCGCAGGCACACTAAACCCATTGGTGTGAAGCACAGAGACCACGAAGAAGATCATATTATTTTGCAACCGTCTTAAGACATCTTGCATTACACTGTTTTTATGTGTGTGAATCTTTAGCACCCCAGAAGCTCCTTGGTTGGGGGGAGTGGGGGAAAAGACCCAAGGACTAAAGGGGCTCATGGACCAGAGAAATTCAGCTCCTTCCCGTCACGGCCTCAACATCACACCTGCAAAGTTCCTGTGTTTGAGCATCTTGTCTCACCAATGCTAGCAGACACGAGCAAAAACTTCTACTCAGCTGCTCACCTGGATGGGAACTTGGCTAGGAAAAGAACCAGAAGACAAAGGACCCACTTTCCCAGCAGATTGTACTCAGGTTCACCTTTCCACTCAGTGAGGTTTGGGCAAGCTGCCTTTAACCACGAGGAAAGGTGGGGTATAAATGTTTTAATAAATAGAAGAATAAGAAGAAGAGTTTGGATTTATACCCCGCCCTTCACTACCCAAAGGTGTCTCAGAGCGGCTTACAAACTCCTTTCCCTTAATTGTAACTTCAAAAACAATAAAAGAAGAAGAGATTGGATTTATACCGCACCCTTCACTACCCAAAGGCG
The DNA here is from genome assembly GCF_001447785.1 of Gekko japonicus. Lineage (NCBI taxonomy): Eukaryota > Metazoa > Chordata > Lepidosauria > Squamata > Gekkonidae > Gekko > Gekko japonicus. The sequence goes on along the minus strand of NW_015173696.1, from coordinate 573,135 downwards.
TCTCAGAGCGGCTTACAAACTCCTTCCCCTTCCCCTCCCCACAACAGACACACGGTGAGGTAGGGGGGCTGAGAGAGCTCTGACAGAAACTGCTCTTTTTCAAGAACAGCTCTCATCAGAGCTACGGCTTGCCCAAGGTCATCCAGCCAGGCACAAGTGGAGGAGTGGGGAATCAAACCCGGTTCTCCCAGATTAGAGTCCGCACACTTAACCACTACACCAAACTAATTAATAAACATATCAAAGCACTGGCCATAAGTTCAAAGCATTCACAACGTCTGTTTTCTTTCTACATGATTTTTCAAAGCATTCACAATGCGTGTTTCTTTTTACCTGATTTTTAAAAACTGCCGGAAGTCCTCTAGCTTCCACTTGTCATAGTTTTCAAATCTTTTAAAATGCTCCTCTGCGTGAAATTTTTCTGAAGAGCAGTTATAAGCAAACACTAACCCACACCGGGCCCCGATGGCTCCTCTCCGCACCTAGGAGGAGGACAAAGCTATAACCGTGCACAAAATAATAGGAGAATAGGAAAAAAGACATATCTGGTGTTTGCAAGCAGCAGAGCAAGAAGACCAAGGTGGAGCAAGCAGTCTGTGCTTTCAGAGGATAACATCTGAATTGTTGGGGAGAGTTGTGGGACTCCATATGCACACCGCAGATGCCTGATCCACACCTGGCTCTAGAGTCCTGATCCGCTTTGGTCAAGATTCCTCATTCATTCATCTCATTTATACACTACCCTTCTTCCAAGGAGCTCAAAATGGTATTTATGGATGGGGTGTTCTCATAGTTTCCCTCATAACAACTCTGTTAGGCAGAGAAAGTGAATGGCCATAGGTCACTCAATGGTTTTCATGGCTCAGGCAGGGACTTGAACTCAGGCCTCCCCCAGACCAGGTCCACCATTCTTCCTGCTACATCCGCCCTTGCTCCCCTGCTCCTCCTTCACCTAGCCCCGTTCACTTCCCCAGACCGGCTCAAAGAAGCACCACTTCGCAGCCGTGCAAATCACGAAGAAATCACAAAGGCACGGAGAGATACCCCTGAAACTGCCATTAATGCATGAGGCATGGCTAAACGGTGTCTGCCATGAAAAGGTCCTCACACAAAGTGTTGGCAGGACCTTCTAGATAGCCGCTGGGGGGACCCTCAATCCCAGCCTGCCGCATTAAGAAAAAGAATAAACAAAATAAACAGGCAAAATTCATTTGGAGTTTCTTTCAGCCGATGAAACTGAAGCTCAAGGAAGGCTTTCAAAACTATGAATGATAACGTCATAGAAATTTAAGAGTCACATTTTTCGTCATAGAAATTTAAGAGTCACATTTTTCCTCTGCCATCAGCTCAGTAAGAACCTTTTAACAAATTCCTTTCAGCCACTTAATTGGTAAAGGGAATTCTATTGAGCCAGGGCTCTTTTTGTAGAAAAAGTCTAGCAGGAACTCATTAGCATAATAGGCCACACCCAACACCAGAAACTAATTAGCATATTAGGCCACACCCCTGCTGGCACAGCTCATTAGCGCATTAGGACGCACCTCCACATTGCCAGAAGTGTGGTTATCCAGCCACACCCACCTTTTGCTTCTTATTCTGTTTACCTTGTTTGTTGTCGAAACCCAGGGCTTTTTTTTGTAGCAGGAACTCCTTTGCATGTTAGGCCACACACCCCTAATGTAGCCAATCCTAATGAGTTTCTGCTGTTGGGTGTGGCCTATTATGCTAATGAGTTCCTGCTGGGTGTGGCCAACTTGGGAGCCAGCCAGAACTCCGTTCCTGTGCGTTCCTGCCCCAAAATAGCCCTGCGTATTGACCAAGCCTATAGGGCTGTTGTCAGGATTACTGAGTGTGTGAGAAGCTGTCTGAACCCTCGGAGGAGGAGGAGGAGGAGGAGGAGGAGGAGGAAGATAGCCTTCGAGTCGGAAACTTTTACAATTGTTTTATCTTATTTAAAGGCTACAGTGGATGCGTGCTCCATTTCTGCCTCTACACTGACTTGGTTTCTACATGATCTGATGCCCTCTTCCGGCATGACCGACCGTCCTGTAGAAGGGGTGTCATAAAAGCACGACTGTCACAAGAAAGCAAACTGCACTTTCAAAATAGCTACTGCTCGATGAGCACAGCCCTACCTTTATTCTGATCTGTGTGACCTGGAAAGCTGAATCCGTCCCCGTAGAAAGGATCACGCTTGCCCGAGTCTTCCCAGTCTCTGTAAGGAAGCCTGCAAAAACAGAACACAAGACTAGTAAATTTCACTGGGATTCTCCCGCGTGAGCAGTTTCAATGTGACAAATTTGGAGCTGGACCAACCCAGGGGGTGTTGCCCGGGACTGATTCCATGACGTGCAGATTTGGCACGACGACGATGACTTGCCTCTAGAAGCCAAGTGGGCGCTTACCATCCCCCGTCCAAGGCTCCACAAGGAGGTTTTCGGGTCCGGATTTGTCCTCCTTTCCTTTGACGTCACAGGCTTGCAAAGTCAGCCGCAGAGGCGTTCCTGGAGAATGAGACAGGCTTGTCAACAGCAAACAGAAGGACTCCACCAATGGTATCTTGGATTCTTTGGCAAGAGGAGGGCAAAAGCTTTTTTGTACTGTGGGTGTTCTGCCTCTTCCTTCTTACTGAGGTTTTCTCCCGTAATATTCTTTCTGAAAAAACTTTATTGAATCCTTTTTTTAATATTCTTTTAATCCTGGCCATGGTTTCTATTCCTGCTTTCTGTTCAATTAAGTGTACTGATTTTAGATCATCTCTTTTGGTGTAGTGGTAGTGTAGTGTAGAGAGCCAGTTTGGTGGTGAGGAGGAGGAGGAGGAGGAGGAGGAGGAAAAGGAGAGAAGAGAAGAGAAGAGAAGAGAAGAGAAGAGAAGAGAAGAGAGGTGAAGAAATTG
>NW_015173696.1:538598-569804 GCF_001447785.1 Gekko japonicus | reverse complement strand
GGAGGAGTGCGGAATCAAACCCGGCTCTCCCAGATTAGAGTCCACGCACTTAACCATTATGCCAAACTGGTGCACAGAATCTAATCTGGGAGAACCGGGTTTGATTCCCCACTCCTCCACTTGCACCTGATGGATGACCTTGGGCAAGCCATAGTTCTGGCATAGCTGTTCTTAAAAAAGAGCAGTTTCTGTCAGAGCTCTCTCAGCCCCACCTACCTCACATGGTGTCTATTGTGGGGAGGGGAAGGGAAAGGAGTTTGTAAGCCGCTCTGAGACTCCTTTGGGTAGTGAAGGGCGGGGTATAAATCCAATCTCCTCTTCTTCTTCTTTTATTGTTTTTGAAGTTACAATTACAAATTACACCTGGGGGGCCAGTGAGTGTGGGGTAACAATGTTGCAACTAAAAGCTAGCTTCTTGGTGAAAGAACAGATGTACAATACAAAATGTACAAGTTTCTCTCAGTACAGGGCTGTAAATATTACTGGTTTCCACACTGTATCTACAAGCTGGATTAGAGGACAGCACCTTTTTCACAATTAAAGAGCCAAACTATGTTAAAATTGAGAGCAAGAGATCAACCAAGAGCCCAGTATAAGGAAGTCCAATTGCACATCTCAAAATACACAGCTTGACATGAAGGAGAACTGATGTGCTGATAAAGTTTCTGAGAGTCCTATATTGGGAAGTGGCCCACCAAAGGTTTCACAATAAGTAACAGGCATACCCAGGAGGACCCTGTGCATTTGTTTTAGTGAACAGGCATTAGTCTGCATGTCATTCACGATGAGAATACTAGCAGTGATTCCCTGCTATCGTTTCCCTTTCTGCAAAGCATTTCTAAGAAGCTCTTTAGTCCCACACAAATCTTTGGTTTTGTTTCCCATCGCTAGCTGGTTATTCTAACATCCCACCTACCCCTCCAATACACCTTTGCTTAAATATCTGATGGGGGGGGGGAGATCCACATTTTGTTCCATAATGGGCCTCAGGCTGCAGACGTCTGAACTAGGTGCTGGCTGCTAAGAACAAAACAAAACAAAAAAACCCTGGAGTTTCAATTAGTCTTGTACCCACCCAATACTGTGACTCAGTGGAGTGATTATGACATTCTGCTAAGGCTGCTCACTGCTAAACCAAGCTCCATAAAGGCAGCAAGGACTCTGCATCCCTCTGCACAGCTACGGCCGTGAAGTGCAGTGGTTAGAATGCTGCATTAAAAGCAAGGAAATGTGACCGCGTCCCCACCCTGACGTGATGCTCACGGGGTGACCTTGGCTATTTCATAATTTTCATGGGGGGGGGGAAATGCAGGCGAGGAGAACAAAATACACCACCTTTAAACTCCTTGAGGGAACAGTAGGCTAAAGATGTAATTGACAGGGGAAAGATTGACATCGTCTACTCTGCGCGCTGAAGGAGAAAATGAGGAAGGGAATAACTGAGCTCTGAGTTCTTAGGAGGAAGGGCAGCACATGAGAAACACACAGATGTTGCTTTTATTATTAGGCACAAAAGTATAAGTAGTAGTTAGCACCTTAAAGACCAACAGCATTTTCCATCTGATGAAGTGACTTTTGACTAATAAAAGGCTTCTGATCGGGAAAATTTTGTTTGGTCTCTAAAGTTCTATTGGACTCTAAATTTGTTCTGCTACTACATTACTAACATGGCTACCCACCTGAAACAATCTACCAATTATTAGTAAAGGTAAAGGTTCCCTTGCTCAAAAGCCAGTCGAATAGTCGAATCCGACTCTAGGGTTGTGGTGCTCATCTCCGTTTCAAAGCCGAAGAGCCAGCGCTGTCCAAAGATGTTTCCATGGTCATGTGGCCGGCATGACTAAACACCAAGGCGCACGAAATGCTGTTACCTTCCCACTGAATTGTTACCTATTTATCTACTTGCAATTTCTTGCTTTCGAACTGCCAGGAGCTGGAACTAGAGACGGGAGCTCACTCCGTCATGTGGCACCCGGGTCTCAAACTGCTGAACTACTGACCTTCCACAGCCTGCAGTTCAGCGTCTTAACCACTTGAGCCACTGCAGCAACCAAGTATTAGGCAGCCACTATCACAAGCCTTAACAGTCACAGTAAATAAGGCTTCTTGAAAAACATATTGTCTGATTCATAGAAGGGGAAGCAGCCAGCCTTCACACAAGCAGAAGACATTTCCTCTTATGCAAGAAGAATCCACGGTTTCTGTCGATTTCTTTCTCAAGCTACAGCCTCCCATATCATTCCTCAAGATCCACGGAAACAGCAAGAGGGAGACACCAGAGATCTCTTCCAGGAGTGGAGCTCTGCTCACTGTTCTCAGGATCCAGTCTGTATTTTCTTATATACTGAATTATTGAGGAGTTTATGTTTTGCCTTTTAAACAAGGCTGTCATGAACATTTTTAAGCTAGTGGCTCTGTCATCTCCATTGACCACTCCTTCTTAGGAGGTTCTGAGCAAGATGTCTAGAGCTGCCCCAAAATAAGCTTAATATATTTCGTGATACTCTGGGGGCATGAGACGTTTTACATAATCCATGCGGCTGTACTAGGTTTGCAACCCTATTATAAAGCATCTGTGCTCTTAACACAATTCCACCAGACAGAGATAATCTCTCTTAACATTATTACAAAACCAATTACTTCTATAGTTTAGATAGCATATGTTATAAATGCTATTGAATGACTACCTTAAAATGGTAGAAAAGAGCAAGAGTCCACTAGCATCTTCAAGACTAATAACATTTGTGGCAGGGTATTAGCTTTCGTGAGTCAGTGCTCACTTCTTCTTTAATGTACCACTGGACATCGGCTCTTTGCTACTGCTACAGACAGACTAACACGGCTAGTCATCTGGATCTAGCTTTAAATGGTGCGTGAGATAGAAGGGTGTGTGTACTATTGTTGGCTCCTGACATGGAATTCTGGAGAGGAAACAGCAATGAAAATTCTACATCACCAGAAACCACCCTGGTTACTTGCCTTCTCTCAGAGGGACAAACTGCTCCTTACCTCAAGCAAGTCGCTATTAGTAATAATTTTGGAAAAAAAACATGAGAATGCACCATTTTGGCTCAGCCATCATGCTTAAACACTGTTGATGAACCATACGATCTGCTAAGCCATGCAAAGAATATCACACTCATTGTGTGTGTGTGCGTGCGCAAACGCACTTGCTTTCAGACCATCAGAGCACACCACACCAACACCTACCATATTTATAGAGCAGGTTTTGTCGGACTGTGGCCATGGAAGCGATGAGAGATGCAGCTTTGTACGGCGTTTCCAGATGGTCAGAAATCGTGCAGAGTGAGCTCAGCACTTTAGCAATGCTCCCTCTGGCGAGAGCAAATGCCAACGTTGTGAGCTCTACCTCCGGAGAAGCACAACAACTAGGAAAGGGGAGGGGGGGGGGGAGAAAGATCTGTAAATTCAAGCATGCAGTAAAAAAGTTTTTAAAGTTGGCATCTTAATGTTACTCGTATTTTATTTAGTTAGTTATTCTATTCGAACACTTAAATCCTGCCTTTCCTCCTGGTTCAGGCACAAACAGGCACACTGAACACACTTCCAAGACTTCCAGATCTGCATATATTTTGCGGCATTTCAAGCACCAGAAGCCTTCTACATGTTTGGCAGGCAGACTGCCCTACATTCAATGCACGGCATCTCCAAGGGTAAAGGATCTCAGGTAGCAGGACTAAGGAAGTTGCATCTCAAGGAGACCACCTGCCAGTCAAGTCGGAAATGAGCTGGAGAGAACAATGTTCCAATTCAGTATAAGGCAGCTGAAGATGTCCACATGCATTAATATAGGTAAAAAAGGTAAAAGTTCCCTTGCTTGAAAGCCAGTCGAGTCCGACTCTAGGGTTGCGGTGCTCATCTCCGTTTCAAAGCCGAAGAACCAGCACTTTCCTAAGATGTTTCGCACGGAACACTGTTACCTTCCCACCAAAGTGATACCTATTTATCTACTTGCAATTTCTTGCTTTCGAACTGCTAGGTTGGCAGGAGCTGGAACTAGAGACGGGAGCTCACTCCGTCATGCGGCAACTCTGGTCTCCAACTGCTGAACTACTGACCTTCCGCAGCCTGCAGTTCAGCATCTTAACCACTTGAGCCGCAGCTCCTTGCATTAATATGGAGAGGCATAAATTTAAAGCCCTGTGTTAGATAGTCCAGGCTAGCCCGATGACATCAGATCTCGGAAGCTAAGCAGGGTCAGCCCTGATTATTATTTGGATGGGAGACCACCAAGGAAGTCCAGGGTTGCTATGTCAGGGCAGGCAATGGCAAACCACCTCTGAACACGTCTTGCCTTGAAAACCCTGTGGGGTCACCATAGGTTGGCTGCGACTTGACGGCAAAAGAAAAAAGTTTAAAAGAAGCGCGTTTAGAAGAGAACAACCAAATAAGGCAAGCTATATTTTTAGGATCTTGGGCTGAAGTTTGTTTTGCTAGAGGACCAGTCTGAGTAGAGCAAGCGAGTCCCTGTGGATCAAGGCTTCACCTCCCGCCCTATGAAAAGAGCCTGCGAGAAAATGCTGTCGTCACCAGCCCTCACCCTCCCTACAAGGCCTCTTTCGCTTCTGAGTTAGCTTGCAGTGGGCCTTGGTAGCATTGCTAAGGGGGTCAGATTCAGCCCTGGTGCTACCAGTTCCTAGTTCATCCTTTAGGAAACATCGACTTATTTCTGTGACAAATGTGCCCTCCCCTTTTACATCTGCAGAACTCAATGGGAAACAGGCTATGTCTGCCCAGTCCGGCTACGCACCCACTCAATTAGGACAGGTAAGTTCTCGTGGATGGGTAACTTGCAAGGCGTGTCATAATACAAGACCCATTATTCCTTTCCTTTCATTTATTAGCTCCATTGACCGGAGGTCTTAAGCCAAGACCCACTACTATGAAACAGGGAGAACAATCCCTTGGTATCCTCTTTCCACACAATTACAGTATAAGCATTTATCACGTCCTCCTCCTTTGCTGAGTTAAACTCAAAAGCCCCAGTCTTTGCTCAGCCCTTTTCAGCACCCATCCCCTCCTAATTTGATGGTGTTTGTTATGAATGTACCTGGTAATTCTGAGGAGGAAACTGTCTACTTCTTCCAAAACATTAGGAGACAAAAAACTTGAGAAGTCCGTGGAACCGGGCGACAGAGACAGTGGTGGCATATGCTGCAGGGCTTTCCTAAAGAAGAGGGGGAAAGATCATCTCATCAGAAATGACGCAACAAAACCATTGCTAAAGCTTAGAATGAATGAATGAAGCTGTGCCCGCTGCAAGATGATATTGAAAGTGACTGGGAACCTCTGCCCTTCTGGGCACCTGAGTACATTTTACACATGCCCCATGAGCAGGGCTGTCAGCTCCGGGTGGGGAAATACCTGAAGATCTGGGGGTGGAGCCTGGGGAATGTGGGGTTTGGGGAGGGGAGGGAGCTTGGCAGGATATAAGGCCATACAGTCCACCCTCCAGTTGGCAACCCTACCCATAAGAACATAAAGCCAATGTTGGATCAGGCCAATGGCCCATCCAGTCCAACCCTCTGTCACACAGTGGCCAAAAATACCAGGTGCCATCAGGAGGTCCAGCAGTGGGGCCAGGACACTAGAAGCCCTCCCACTGTTGCCCCCCGCCCCAAGCACCAAGAATACAGAGCATGACTTGCCCCAGACCGAGAGTTCCTACCTATACCTTGTGGCTAATAGCCACCGATGGACCTCTGCTCCGTATGCTTATCTAATTCCCTCTTGAAGCCGTCCATGCTTGTAGCCGCTGCCACCTCCTGTGGCAGTGAATTCCATGTGTTAATCACTCTTTGGGTGAAGAAGTACTTCCTTTTATCTGTTCTAACCCGACTGCTCAGCAATTTCACGAGTTCTTGTATTGTGAGAGCTCATGAGAGCTCAGTGTACTCACAATTCTGACTACCACAAGTAGGGTTTTTTTTGGAGGGGGGCAGAAAAATCACACAAAGGAGAAGGAGGCCCATTGGCTATGGGAGGCCCTGTCTCCTCCAGGCCATGGTTCCTGCCTTTCGCCATCTGCACATCCCCACCCAGAAGAACCCCAAGGCCTCCAAAAGGGGAGAGGAGGGGGTTGCAGAGGAGAAAGACGCAGCAAGGGGAATAGGACTCACTGGGTATTTTGCAAGATGGTGTGGACAATCGCTGGATTTGTTTCCATGGAAGCCGTCACCAAGGAAGTCAAGAGCGACCAGTACCAGATCGCTGAAGCGTCACAGACCGAGACCCCGCCCTTCCTCACTCTCTGGTAGCCGATAGCTCTGAGCCCGTGAATTCTGGTATCGCATCCATCGCTAAGGCAACGTTTGATGTTTATCTGCACATCTGTCAAAGAGCATCAAACAAGGGTAATTTCTTCCAGCCTCGCTTTGCCTCTCATACAGCTCTGGTCATTGCAATGAGGCTTTGCATGGAGAGAACATCCCAGCAGAATCTGCACAAGAGGTCAGATCTGGCCCTGACTTTGTCACCCTCGGTAGCCCCCAAAATACATCGTCGCAGGCAGAGGTCTTATTTTGCCTCATGGTAATCAGTCCACTGCTGCACATTCATTTCAAAAGAAAGGCAATCCACCTCTGAAAGGAGCCCGGCTCCCTCATCCCAAACAAACTCACTGCTCTTCATACAAAATCATTCTCTAACCTAAAAGATGTCTGAAGTCCAGAAGCAGAGATGGAGATGAGCCCGTGGGGGGGTGGGGTACGACACCAGTTTGTTCCACTTCCAAGCGGGTTTCCTCCAGTTGTTCCAACAGTTAGGCATGTTAATGTTGTCAAAGGAATGAGTTCAGCTTTGACAAGAAATTAAATATGGTGTATAATTCAGGTTCCCCCAAATATCTGTTTTTTGCCCGGAAAGCTCAGAGCAAGACTCCCCCCCCCCCATATCTCCATAAATTCTAGAACTTCCATTTATTTAGTAAATTTCTATGCTGCTGCTTCTCCAGACAAGTTGTCCAAGAAGGGTTTTTAATCCCTTTAGTCACATATAAATGTATTAATTTAAATGTTATATGTTCATTCAGAATAAAGAAGAAAGATTCCTAGTTCAAAAGTAATCAGTCAAGATACATGACTGCTGCCCAATGGCCCTTCCAACAGACACTGAGATCCACACAGAATTCCAACAACGGATTAAGCTGCAGTCACAGGCACAACAGCTTCCAAGTAGCAATAGCCGCATTTCATTTAGGGTGTTTTTGTACAGATTGTTGGCGACATCACATTAGGAGGTGACTGCAGCAAAGACAGTGATTTGTAAAATGGGAAAATTTCACTTCAGTACCAGGTAACGGACAACAAACCCTTGAGCAGGCAGATCTATTTCACCTTCATCCCACCTGTCCTCCAAGAAGCTCAGGGCACTGCACATATTTCTCCCGGCCTCCATTAAATCCTTGCACCAACCCTTTAAGGCAGGTGAAGACAAGAAAGTGAGACTGTACCAGCCTCACCTGGGCCTCCTGCTCCTCAACCCAGCACTTTAACCACCACACCACTATGGAATTCGGGCTCCACAAAAATAATTGAGGCACTGGGGTAGCCCTGAAAACATTTACAAGTGCAATGCATGATTTAAACTAGATTTGATTCTTGGAGATTTTGCTGGGGTGTAGAGACTCCTTCTAGAAGGCAGGTGCATAGAAGCAGAGAAGATACACTGGCACAGTTTGCTTAAGGACAGTAAATTACAAAACTGCTTCCGATTTCAATGCTTTACAAATGCAACACCGAACTCTAATGCCTAGATTTCTCTAGTATGGCTCTCTGGCATCTTGGTTATCAGGGAGCGAAAACAATAGTTAAGCAGAGACTTTGGGACACCTCCCTTCAACTGCATAGAGCTTGAGCTCATCTTGTCCCGGCAGTGGGGAACTGCAACTAAACCTTTGTCCCATCGACATACCTCTATACGCTGGAATTCCCCAAACATCGCAGAGCTTTTACTCTTGCTCGATTAAACATTCTTCCATCTGCCCCTCCTTGAAGGGAAATTCGCCCGTATTTCATATGAAAAGCGTCTCTGCACATGCCACTCCGGTATGGTGGAAACAACTGAGCACATTCTCTTATACTGTTGATTCTACCAGAACATTCGAAATGGGATATAATTGGGATAATATATTCAAGCACCCAGGTAGACCTAACCATTTTTATATTTTGCTGCTTCTTGGAAATCGCTGTCACAAAATTACTTTTGAAGTAGCCAGATTTTGTGCCAGGGCACGTATAATTAGACAGAAGAAGATTGTTTGTTTTAACAAATTTTAACCAAGCACTGTATTTTAAGCCCAGTATATTTATGTCAAGCAACCAATGTAACAATGTAATTAAGGTAATGTTTGTCGATTATTTTGATTGTCTTCTCTGAGCTTGGATTGTAATAAACTTGACAAATGTAACACGTTCCCTGGTGGCACAACTGCACTTCATCCGAGCCCTAGATCCTGTAATCTCAGCTCTGAAAAAAGTTACTTTAAAGAAACCAGAAACATCAATTGCATTGTTATTGACTCACACATCTGACTAATGTTAGCGTTTTCCAACAATGTCACGTAGCCGGTGACATTGCTTGGAATGTGAACATCGCGGACCTCCTGAAGATTGCTGGCAGTCCTTCCAACTGCTACTGTGACTTGCTGCGGCATGTAACTCTGGTCGTTCGCTGCAACTGCAATGGAGAGGTGCCTCAGAATGACGTCTGGTTTCATCTTTAAACTGCGAGGCGAGAGAGAGAGAAATGCAACTATGAAGCGAAAGGATGAAAGGGGCATTGAACTTACCAAGATTGTGCGTTCTCATCAAATGGAGAGGAAGCCTGAAAGAACGTTCACTCCTCTTGCTCACTAGCGGGGCAGGACCAAGTAAATCCGAGAGACCTTGTCCCTTTTGGTGACCCCATATGCTCCCTGACCTCTTCTCCCTGGGGTCCGAGCAAGACATCTCCTTCAATGCTAGCTTAGCCCTGTTTTCCCATCACTTCCTTCTACACCCAGTTTGGCCTCTGTCGTGGCAGCAACAAGGTCAATGAGGGATCTGCATCCCACCCAGATCTGCTTCCGTTAGTGGCTGGAAGAGGAGCAGCTTGCACTACCTTTAAACTGCCAGTTTGGTGTAGTGGTTAGGTGTGCGGACTCTAATCTGGGAGAACTGGGTTTGATTCCCCACTCCTCCACTTGCCCCTGGCTGGGTGACCTTGAGCAAGCCATAGTTCTGGCACAGCTGTCCTTGAAAAAGAGCAGTTTCTGTCAAGAGCTCTCTCAGCCCCACCTACCTCACAGGGTGTCTGTTGTGGGGAGGGGAAGAGAAAAAGTGAGCCGCTCTGAGACTCCCTTGGATAGTGAAGGGCGGGGTATAAATCCAATCTCCTCCTTCTCTCCTCTCCTCCTATGAAGGGTAGAGATGCCACCCTTCCTGCTCTGCATTGAGCAAAAGGAAGAGAAAAGGGCCAGGGCTAAAAGCTTCATTTTCAAAAGGAACACCAATGGTAGAGAAGCTCCCGTCTGTGCAAAGCTGGCAACCTGGGGGGAGGGCTGGTGTAAGTGGGAAACAGTCTAGAGCGACAGGCGAGGATGGGGGTTCCCATCATAGCAGGAACAGATTAATGTAGATTTACAGGGCAGATTCACCGGGCGGTGACTTAAGAGAAAGTAAGATGAGTAACCCAACGAAACCCCTCTTCCACTAATTATCGGGGGGGGGGGAATCAAAGATATTCCCCCACAGGCTTCATCACTGCCGCATCTATGCAGCCAATCCTACAGCTCAGCAGTTCAAGCACCGATTTGTGCTGCTGCAGCTGAAGTCTGAGCCAAAGTCTGGCAATCAGGGCAGAGCTGGCACAAAACACGCCCCCCCCCTCCCCCATACAGTACATCTGCAAACAAAAAACAAACCTTAAAAAAGGCAAAAGTAGTGAATGGAAAAAAAATATGCTAATTCTCATAGCTCAAAACTGGAAAACGCCTGAAATCCCGACGGTAAGGCAATGGTTTTTAAAAGTTCGGGATGTTATAGTAACAGATAAACTGGCAATACAACTGTTAACGGTGGACACGTGTACAAAGCAATTCAATTTTATGGAAAAAATTGAAACACCACAGAATGCTTTACCTAAGAAATATATTAACTTTGCTTTCTATTGAATGTATACTTCTTAGCTATATACCTCAACACAATGTTGAAATAATAGTTCCTATGTAATTGTTATTTATTTCTTGTTAACTGTTAAATGTTTTCGTTGTTATTTAATCTTTGTTCTTTATAAAATTGAAAACTGGATAAATAAAAAGTTACACAAAAATGCTGCCCTTGTGAACATAAGTATCAGGAAGGCATTAACACGTTTCCAGTAACGTACATCTCTCCCAACACCCTGGAGGACAAAAGACCAGATTTAAAACACTTCGGTCCTGTTGTTTGACTCACAAAAGGTCCACATAGTAAGACAGACAACTAAAATGTGTTTAAGTCATGCAGAAATGTCACAAATTATAACCAAGCCAGCAAAAAGAGACTCATTCACATTCAGAAAATTCAAAGCCAAGCCCCAGCCATTCATGTAGATCTGCTCCCAAAGCCCTCCAAAACAGACTGGGCTTAGCCTGATGGGAAAATACAGTCTTTGAGGTCTATTGCATCTCATCAAATAACAATCAGATAAAGGTTTTCTGCTCTACTCATAGCCCAGTCCCAACATTTTGTTGTTGTTCAGTCGCACAGTCGAGTCCGACTCTTTGTGACCCCCCATGGACCAGATCACGCCAGGCCTTCCGGTCTTCCGCCGTCCTCTGAAGTTTGCTCAACTTCATGTTCATTGCATCTATGACACTGTCTAACCATCTCATCCTTTGCCGTCCCCCTTCCTCTTTGCAGTCTTTCCTAGCACCAGGGTCTTCTCCAGTGAGTGCTCCCTTCTCATTTGGTGGCCAAAGTATTTGAGCTTCAGTTTCATTATCTGGCCTTCCAGGGAACAGTCAGGGTTGATTTCTTTTAGGATTGACTGATTTGATCTTCTTGCAGTCCAACCGACTCTCAAGAGTCTTCTCCGGCACCATAGTTCAAAAGAATCTATTCTTCGGCGCTCGGCCTTAATGATTACATCGATCAGGCCTACACAGGTTGGACTTGGTGTACGTTGGCTCTGTACCAACTCATATGTTCAACATGCAGATCTCAAGTGAGCTTGGAAGGGCACAAGCCACTTCCCCTCTCCCATCACAGTACTTGAGAAATCCTAGACCCCAGATCCCAACAAGGAGTCTCTCGCTTACCGTATCCAGTGTGAACGGGCGCTCCCATCGGACTGCCAGAAGGAGGAAGTTTCCCCATTGGTCATTTTGTCAATATCAGCTGAGTTGGAGGAGGTTTCTATGTGAGTGTAACACTTGGAAACAGATTTAAGTTTGTCCAACTCCTGGTTTCCGTTTAAGTCATTAGGGCATTCTGTAAAAGCGAAACAAAGGAGCAAAAACAGGGTGATTACAAGTGATCCTAGTAGTTTTAACTTGCTTCTTGCTGTGTGTTCCTTCATCCATCTGCTTTATTGCTTTGGACAGACTGAGAGCCCTTTGGAGGAGGGCATCTAGTTTGTGCTTATTAATTTATTCAGTGTAAGGAATGTAGGAAGCACTACAGCTAGAAGACCTACAGAAACTTGATTCTCATACATAACAGATCACTAGATTGGGTGTACCTCCCATTTGTAACACCATGCTGAAATTAGCACCGTCAGTGCCAAATACATCAGTCTACTGCCAGGGTATGGTGTTCAAAGCTCCTTTGGTCAATTTTTGTTAGTTTAAGTCAACCCTACATCAAGAAAAATTCCTCCCCAGGATCACAAAACCTACTTTCTTTAGTTGCCACACAGTTTGTGACTATGGAAAAGATGAGTGCACATTTTACGACCAATGTTTCCCAAATTTCTGACAGTTAAGGAACCACTTCATTCTCACACCCCTCCCAAAAGTTGACCATCTGCCCTCATAAAGAGGGCATGCATGAGTCATGGAAAGGGGCAAATCCAAGGCAAACATTTGTGCACAGAGGCCACGCGCACTGCTCCTTGGAGGCCAAGTAATTCTGCTGTGCATCTGCATTAAGAATAACTCAGTGATCCAATGACACCCAATGCACAGATGCAGCAAAATAGCATGCAATTGATGAATATCGATCAGGAAAAGGCAAATCAAGAGCAAAGGAACATTCAGAGCCACAAGCCGTAGACTCCTCTGTGGGCAAGCACTTTGGGTTCACCAGAACACTTATCTGTCACCGCACAATAACTGTTCCCTTGAGGCACAGTATGAAAATTACTCATGTGCTTCCTTGACTCTAGACCCTGTAACAAACAAGGAAAACTAAGAAACTGCAGCTCTCTCATACCGCATCCCTGGCAGATCCAGGAGGGGGGAAGCTGTTTTTCTTAAGGGAAAGCTGACAGAGTTCTCAGGGACCCTTAATATGTTAAAGTTCCATGGCAATCTGGCTCTTGCCTAGCCCTGACAATGACATTTAAATTTCAGGGCTCTTTTTGTAGCAGGAACTCCTCTGCATATTAGGCAACACACCCTTAATGTAGCCAATCCTCCAAGAGCCCCTGTAAGAAGAGTTCTGTAAGCTCTTGGAGGATTGGCTACATTAGGGGTGTGTCGCCTAATATGCAGGAGTTCCTGCTACAAAAAGAGCCCTGAAAATACCCACAGCTGGAAAGGGGCATTCTACAAGCAAGTCCCTAAATCAACTTGGCTCTGGGGCTACTGGGGGAGAGAGCAGAACAAATGCGCGCCAGCCAAATAAGCAAGATGCTCAGCTGGTGGAGTTTCAAACCTGTAATAAACACCTCCCTCCCCAGGAGACCAAGAAGTTCCAATACCTTTTTCTTTTAAGATAAGCCGATCTAAGGAATCCTTCAGTACAGAAGAACGCATATTGCAAATGTTGTTGAAGTACTCCAAAACTGGATATGGGATGACAGAGCTGGCGATACGGTTCCGGTGCAGGAATCTCAGAAGCATGGAAGCATGAAGGCTACGGCACTCCTTCGATTCAGAAAATATGTCTATAAAACCTTGAGAGAGAGAGAGAAAGACATAGATGCTCTTAGGCTGGTGGATTCAGCTGTTGGCAGAAGAAAAGCTTCCCTGTAATCCAGTAAATAAATCCTGTGAATAAAGCAATACTTATTTCCGACCTTTGCTCCCTGCTGATTGGCTTGAATTGTCAGTTAATGAATCCAAAATGGAAACCACAAAAGTGCTTCCAAACAGCACTGGGGAAAACAAAAAACTAATGCACAACAAAAATCCTTGCAAGGTGTGTCTACATTTAAATGCTGCAAATCTGTGGGTAGCATCTGAGTTGTTGTAGACCCTAGGCACAACAGTTCAGACACCCGTGTAATTTCATAAGGCCACCAGCACATTAATCCAAATACAAAAAAGGGAAATGGATCAACAGCATACAGATTTGCCAATTAACGCCCTGCTGGCAGGATAAGCTATCCTAATGTGACAATGCAGAAACTCATTTTAACCTCTGATTTATTTCATATTCAAGAACTGAAGCAGAACTTGAACAAAGGTGATTAAAGAGACTTGCTCATCCAATATATAGCCTGCCAGAGGCAAATATTTAGTATGTATTTACAGCTTTTCCTAATTTGTTTTTCAAAATACTTCATGAAAAAACTTAGGGAACAATGGTGTGAGCAGATAGCCAAAAAGCTGTCTACTATACTAAATGACTCAGTTGTACTAGACAAGTGTAGTCAGCATGGTATAACAGTTAGCATATAAAATTTACGACCTCATATCCCCATTTACTCATGAAGCACTCTGGATGATCTTGGGCCAGTTGCTCTGAACTTAAAGCTAACCTAACTAACAAAGTTGTTGTGGAGTTAAAATGAAGTGATTGGGGGAAAGAAAGACCATGTACGGTGCCCTGCACTCCTTGAAATAAACCAAAACAAGCTTCCAGCACAAATTTCATGCTTTTTACTACTATACCACATCAGCTCTTGAAAAGATGAATAATTGACTTGGTGGTATAAGCTCTAAAGGAAAAAAGCTCAAAATGAGCAGGGCTTTCATGCTATGTGATTTCACAAGAAGCTTCCATTTCTAGAAACTTCTAGATTGGTTTGGCCAGGGATCCTGGAGATTTTTTGTCATCTTCTGGGCATGGAACAGCAGTCAGTGTGGATGAGGAGGGGGGTTGGACTAGATGACCCTGGATGTCCCTTCCAACTCTATGATTCTATGATTCTATAAGTAGTTCCTGAGAATATGCATGAAGCATCTTCCTAAAAGCCCCACAAGTTGGAGCTTCTGCAGCCTGCATGCCTACCTGTTCCTCCCTTGTTACCTTGAACCATATTTCTTGATAGTTTGCTCACTGTCAAAAATTTTCAAATCCTGCAATGTTTCAAATATTGACATTGCAAATACGGCATGCAGGTGAATGACTATACAAAAAGGAAGTCTGTTCACTCTATGGTTCCGTACATCAGGTGCTTTTTCTTTGCACAAAATTCCAGGCCTCTCTCACAGGATATGAAAACGGCCCTTTAAAATGGGTACCAGAGGTATTTCCAGACATCCGTCTTCCACAAAATCTTAGTAAATACTGAGCTCATTTACAACGCAAGTTATTTATTTTGGGCGTACCCAAACAGAGCTACTACAAGTATTACAGAAGGCTAACACTTTGTGAGTCACCATCTTACATTTTGGGAAAAAAACGGGAGTAAATAAAACATCAACTGTTGATGTGAACTGCACCACTGAACTAGGGCATCTCCAAGTGGAGCACTGACACGGCGTGTTAGTTCTGTGGCTCTGTGTGTCCAAAATCCAACCCAAAGGTCTCTGAGTGCAAGAAATGCCAACTCTTTTCCCACCCTCCCACTCTCTTACCTGGAACAAGTGAACAGGCCTGCAGCTGCCTGATCACATGACTAAGCTCTCCTTGCAGATTGGCTCCACTGGAGGTCTTGAGAAGCTCCAGCATATTCTCCACATCCACCGTGCCATCTCCCTCGGTATCAAACTGAGCCAAGGTTTAGGGAAAGAAGAGATGATCAGGGCAAATTGAGGAGACGACGCTTATTGAGCTCCCCACTTGTAAAGTCAGTCTGAGCTTTAAGAGCACTATCTGAAGCTCTGCTCCATGTCCTCCCCCACCTTCAGAAGTGGGGCAAGTAGCCACCAAGGACAGGGCTTTCTCTGTGGAATGTCCCCCCCCCCCCAACCCTCTGCAGAGATGACAATTTTCTGGTACCATGTTAAAAAGTTCTCATTTATGTGAGCTTTTGGCTACAATCCTAAGAGTATTTTCTGGCCGTAAGCCTCAATGAATAAAATGGGGCTCACTTCTTTCTTTCTTTCTTTATTTATTATTTATCTGAGTAGACCTATTTAGGATTGCTCTCCATGTAGATTACTAATTTGCTATTAGTCCCTCTGAGCCTTTAAATAATACAACCTGCATCGTATTAGAGAAACTTCTACCCCACTCCTCAGCCTCTAAGGCAGCTTACAACATGAGCCAATATTTAAAAAAGGTATCCTACAAGTTAAAACCCATCCTGACAACTCAAAAAAGAGTAAATCACAAAGCAGAGCAACCTTTCAAGCATTAAAAACAAGAACACAAAGTTCTCGTTTTCCAGTAATTTGGGTTTTTTTTGTTCAGTCGCACAGTCGAGTCCGACTCTTCGCGACCCCATGGACCAGATCGACCCCATGGACCAGATCACGCCAGGCCCTCCTGTCTTCCGCCGTCCTCTGAAGTTTGCTCAATTTCATGTTTGTTGCATCTATGACACTGTCTAACCATCTCATCCTTTGCCGTCCCTGTCTTCTTTGACCTTCAATTTGGTATCCAATGTTAAATTACATGGTCTAAAGCGGCAGAACGTTTGAGTCCAGTGGAACCTTTAAATAAACCAACAAAGTTTTATTCAAGATACGTGCTTGCTTGCTTTCCACCAGTCATTGTCTTTCTGTCTCTCTCTCTTTCTGTCTGTCTTTCTCCGTGTCTTTCTCTCTCTCTCTCTCTCTCTTTCTGACTTTTTCTTTCTCTCTCTGTCTGTTTACACAGAGTGTGAATAATACAGCAGATTCCAAGGTAACTTTAGCTTGTAATTAAATTGGGCAAAGTCTGGTTAAAATTTTCTTCAATTTTTAATGCAAGTTAAATATATGTTGCATTTATCAGCATACTCAGAGGGGTAGTGTTCCCATTCTGAAGACTCAGAACAAATTGGATAATGAAATGACGACTTCTAAATGAAATAGTGGCAGGAACATGCATGTTTTAACAGGGCGATGTCGGTGAAAGACATCAGTGATAAGTTCCATATCGTTCACAACTTTATAGTTAGTAGATCTTTCGGCTCATAAAGTAGAATTTCTGCTCACAAGACGACACAGCTTAGAGGGAACATTGTTTAGGACTGCCCTGTTTAATAGAAGTATGTTGCTAATCCCAGTTCCTAAAAGAACACAAAGATGCAGCACTTATAATCTAAAGCTAGCGCTATCTAAAAAGGAGCAAAAATACTAACTCTCAACCAATGTGAGATTTGGTAAACAAACATTGAACATCTTTCTAGTGCTGGATTTCGGTGGCCAGCCTCAAATCCCTGATAAAGCCACAAGACAGACTCACTGGACAGTTCTGAATAGCACCAACCTTCCCTGCCTTGTCTGTAGAAAAGGATCATTAAATAACCAACCCAGAACTATGTTAAGAATGATCAAGAGTATAAATCACTGAATTGTGAAACCATTAAAGCAGTGTCATCTATTGTCTAGTACAGACCTTCCTTGAGGACACATTTATATTGTGCAGAGGTGATTCATTGCCCAGTCTCTGCATCCAAGCTGTCAGCTTGGTGTAGTGGTCAAGAGCGGTGGACTCTAATCTGGAGAACCGGGTTTGATTCCCCACTGCTACGCATACTGCCAGCTGGGTGACCTTGGGCAAGCCACAGTTCTCGCAGAACTGTTCTCTCAAGAGCAATTCTCTCAGAGCTCTCTCAGCCTCACCTACCACAGGGTGTCTGTTGTGGGGAGAGGAAAGGAAAGGAGACTGTAAGCTGCTCTGAGACTCTGAGTGAAAGGCAGGGTATAAATCCAACTCTTTTTCTCCCCACCCCCTTTTCCTAACAGGTGTTCCACATCAAATGCTCCCATTCACTCCATAAAATATCCTTGTTTGATGTTGTAAGAACTGCCCTGAACAGACTAGTCATTTTAGTTCAGCACAGCCTCCTTCTGACTTCATTCTATAAAGAGCTAATATAACTGGGAACACAATGGTAAATCTACACAATAAAGCACACTGCAAAATTTGGCTACGCATATTGTAGAAAATATTCAGAATAACTGTGAAACCTACTAAAATACATACAAAAATCTTACAAATCCAAAAACACAATCATTACATACCAAGCTATTTCCAGTCTTCAATGCCTTGTAGATATTCCACCATGTAAACCGAACAGACTGTTTCAAGTTGATTGATATTGAATGGGAGTATGCATTCACCGTTTACATGGTAGAATATCTACATGGTGTTATAATATCGAAGATTGGAAATAGCTTGGTATGCAATGATTGCATTTTGGGATTTGTAAGATTTTTGTATGTATTCTAGTAGGTTTCACATTTATTCTGAATATTTTCAACAATATATGTAGCCAGATCTTTTACAGTGCGCTTTGCTATTGTGTTCATTCTATAAAGGACAGAACCATGATCGACTACCCTTGAAGAAATCACAAACGAGCTGCAATCACACCTCATAACAAGGAGCAACTCACCAAGCAAAAATGTAAAACTTCTAGCATGCTAAAACTGAACACAAAAATGTGACATTGGGCTTACAGCAGGACAGTACTGTAAATGAACTGAGGAGGGAGGAACAGAGGTCCCCACAGCATCCATTCTTGATAAAAGAGAGAATTTAATTTCAGCAACTGCTATGGTCCAGACTATAGCCCAGAGCAGGAAGTTACAGCCAACAACCTCCACAATTCTCCTCCGTGCCAACCGGCTGCACAAGTACCCTTGTTGATTGTACAGATTTGATGACAGCCCCACCCACAACAAACAAGGGCTTGGAGATATTTGTTTGAACTGTGATATTTGAGAGGTAACTCAGCCAAACATTGCTGTCAGTTGCGTGACTAGTGCTGCCTGCACCTGACCTTTGATACAAGATAATCAGACTCCATTTCAAGAGACTTTATCAGCGAAGATGTACTTGACACTCTGAGCCATTACAGAGAGAAGTGCAGAATGTGTGGAGTCAACACAACAATGGTATAACAACCAAGTTTAAAATATACTGTCCCACAGTATATTCAAACAACAAGGATGTAGCTTTAACTGATGAAAACAAACAGCTTTATGCCTTCCTGGAAACATGCAACAGACATTCACATTTATAGCCAATACATTCCCATGTTAGATTACAGCCAGTGTTCATCCATGTACACTGTTGTCCCCCACAAAGGGCACACAATGAAAACAACTAGGAAAGATACTTTGATGAAACAGTGGAGAACTAAAAATAAATATTCCTTTCCACTCAATGTTTCCTTGGATGCACTGCCCTACTGCCATGAACATACACACAAAATCCCAGAGCAACATACTCCGACTCATTGGGTAGCATTAAGAATACAACCACAACATAAGGGAACTGTACATATTGCATATACAGAATTAATCAGAATACTGAGGGCAGTTTTGAGGTTAGGAAATAAGAATTTGCAGAGCTGAGGCGAGAGGAATCTCTGAATCATCCCCAAACAACCACCCATGAGGGGGGAAAGAATCTATCAAAACCAAACAAATTGAGCTTCTGAAAACTGCAGTTTTAAGTATTTGTTTGAAAATAATTCAGGGCTTCTATATGTATTGTTTCAGAGAGGTGTTTGAAAATGCACAAGGAACCGCAGCCAAAAATCAGTGAGTCTTTGACCAAGGCTCAGAAAGATCTTTCCCATCCATCCCAACACCCAAGGTATCAGTTACAGACTGAGCCAGAAATCCTCTGTGTGCAAAACAAGCAGTTCAACGATGAACCATGATTATTTTCCTAATGTTATCCGAGTTAAACTTGAATCTGCAATCAGTAAAATGGAGAAGCCAGTCAAAAATTCTAGTCTAGTGGTGAGACTAAAACCTCACATTTGCAGAATTAAGACAGAAATTTCAAGCATTTCCTCTCCGCTTTCCACCCATTCTCCATCACATGCAGAAAGGTTCTCCCTTGTGGTTTCAGTATCCAGAATTACAAAGACAATAACTTGCTTCCAAAACAATGGTACTTTCAGTTCAGGAGTACTCGCTGCTACATGTAGTGAAAGTAATAAGGGGTAATTCCCAAATGTCCAGGCCTAATTCTGGGAAACCATTTGAACAAGCCCTGAAATAAACTGACCTGTTTTGGATAACAAGCCCTGTCATGCACAGACGAGCTTCTCACGGGAAAGGATTCCACAGCTTGGAAGCCACTTGTGAAAAGGCCCTAGTTCCTGCCCTCAGCGATGGCTTCACGAAGTTTGATAACTGAAGTTAACAGGCTCTTTTGAGTCACATATAAGCCTCTCCACCCATTAAGGTAATTTCACAAGTACTAAACGAGTACTCATAGGTTTTGGGAAAATGCTACAGACATTAAGTTTATAGCCGGTTAGAAGTATTTTCAACTCCAAATTAATAGCTCCTTACGATATGCAGGGCTTGCTCACACATTTTAGTTAATCTGCCTTGCCCGTGCATGCGTATTAACTGCTATCAAGTCACTTTTGACTTATGGTGACCCTATGAATTAACAGCCTCCAAAACATCCAATCGTGAACAGCTTTGCTCAGGTCTTGCAAAATGAGGGCCCTGGCTTCCTTGATTAAGTCAATCCATTTTACGCTGGGTCTTCCTCTTTTCTTGCTGCCTTCGACTGTTTCTAGCATTATTGCCTTCCCCAGTGACTATGATCTTCTCATAACATGACCAAAATACGATAGCCTGTTTAGTCATTTTAGGTGCTAGGGGGAGTTCAGGCTTGATTTGATCTAGAACGCATTTATCTGTCTTTTTGGTGGTCCACAGTATCCATAGAACGCTCCTCCAGCACCACATTTCAAATAAATCAACTTGCTGTCAGCTTCCTTTATCGTCCAACTCTCTTACCCATGCATAGTAGTGGATAATATAGTAGTAATCGGGCTTATCAAGACCCAAAAATATTTCCAGTATCAAAAGGACAAGCTGGTGTTTGGGACCCAAACTAAACTAAGTAAATACATGCTGAAGATATACTTTGGAGGGCCCTAAAAATATCCCCACTTCATAGCTCCAAAATGACTTTAATCAGGACCCGCCTTTGTGTTATTACAGCTTTATTTAAGAAGCATACCCATTTGACTGGGCTTCATGTAGTGTGGAGGTTTCTTCTACCTCATTTATATGGAGAAGTAGGCATCATCTTTATACTGTCCTTTACTGGCACTTATTTCAAGGACAATCAAAACAGAATTGTAACCTGGTGAGGCTCTTCAGAAAAAGATGCAGGATCTATTTGCATGTCAGCTAGGCAGTGTTACCAAAGAAAATAGTTATTTTCTAGGAATAGAGAGCAGTAATTTGTTAATGACTTGCCTGCTGAATAACAAGGTGTGGCCCAGAACCCTTGCCCTGGAGTGATGTTTCTCCTTGAACTATCATCCATACTGGATGTCACACAAAGGTAAAACCACCCACACCCTCTCTTGCAATTGTTAGTGTGCTTAACTTAACTGCTGAAGATGTTTTTCATAAGTGATCCTCCATGTTCACCATAGAGACTTAAAGCCTCCATTTACTAGAATACATATTCCATTTTAAAGTGACACTTTTTACACTTACTATCCCAGCCAGTGAGACACTCCACACTAAAAGAGATCGTAGCCTGACTTTCTTCTCCCTTCCTTTCATTTTTGCAGAGTGAACAGCCTCATTCTGAAGTGAACTCCCTCTCCTATTCAAGTGACCCTTTTCAGATTTGCATGCCTTAGAAGCCCTGAACAGCAGAGGAGACACATTGGCAGTTTCACTCTGCTCCTTACAGAAGTATTGACCTCAATGCAGCAAAGCTCTTTACTGAACCATTTTTCATTCCCCCACCACCCCCAGAAAGGAAGTTCCCGTAACATGTCATACACAGCTTCTAAAATTAAGAATGTAAGAACAGAATAGCCCTGCAGGGTGAGAACAGTGGTCCATCTAGTCTAGCATCTAATTCACATAGTGGCCAACCAGTAACTCTGGAAGGCAAACAACAGGGCATTGGGTGTGGACATGACATCACGCTACATGGCGACATCATGTCTGGCAAAAACCCAGACATGACATCAGCTGGCACTCTAGAAACTTTTGTTTCAGTTTGTTCCAGATTTTTACTTGGTTTTAATTTATGCAATCCTATTCCTATTACCTCTCTCATGGATCACTGCCTGGATGCGGGGAGGGGGCTTGCGTGGTTCGATGAGGCTGCGAGCTATGCTGTGGAGGGCCACCCAGGATGGACAGACCACAGCAGAGAACTCAGAAAAAATGTGATCCACTGGAGAAGGAAATGGCAACCCACGCCAGTATCTTTGCCAAGAAAACTCCATGGACAGTAACAAAAGGCTAAAAAATATGATGCCAGAAGATGAGCCCCTCAGATCGGAAGGTGTCCAATGTACTACTGGGGAACAGCAGAGGGCAAGTACAAGTAACCCCAGAAGGAGTGAAGTGGCTGGGCCAAAGCCGAAAAGACGCTCAGCTGTGGATGTATCTGATGGTGAAAGGAAAGTCCGATGCTGCAAAGAACAATACTGCATAGGAACCTGGACTGTAAGATCTATGAATCACGGTAAGTTGGATGTGGTAAAAAATGAGATGGCAAGACTGAACAACGACATCTTGGGAATCAATGAATTAAAGTGGACGGGAATGGACAAATTTAACTCAGAAGACCATTATATCTACTACTGTAGCCAAGAATCCCATAGAAAAAATGGTGTGGCCTTTATAGTCAACAAGAGAGTGAGAAAGGCAGTAATGGGATACAATCTCAAAAACAACAGAATGATCTCGGGCTGAATCCAAGACAAACCATTCAACATCACAGTAATCCAAGTCTATGCCCCAACCACTGACACAGAAGAGGCTGAAGTGGACTGGTTCTATGAAGACCTACAACGCCTCCTAGAACTAACACCATAAAAAATGTCCTTACCATCATAGGGGACTGTAATGCTAAAGTAGGAAGTCAAAAGGTAACCAGAATAACGGACAAGTTTGGCCTTGGAGAACAAAATGAATCCAGGCAAAGGCTAACAGAGATTTGTCAAGGGAACACACTGGTCATAGTGAATGCCCTCTTCCAACAATCTAAGAGGCAACTCTACACATGGGCATCACCAGATGGAACAGTGTGCCTGAAGAACTATGGATGGAGGTTCATGGCATTGTACAGGAGGCAGCAATCAGCACCATCCCAAAGAAAAAGAAATGCAAGAAAGCAAAGTGGCTGTCTGGTGAGGCTTTACAAATAGCAGAGGAAAGAAGGAAAGCGAAAGGCAAAGGTGAAAAGGAAAGATTTACCCAACTGAAATCAGATTTCCAGAGAACAGCATGGAGAGATAAGGAGGCTTTCCTAAATGAACAAGGCAAAGTAATAGAGGAAAACAATAGAATGGGAAGGACTAGAGATCTCTTCAAGAAAACTGGAGAAATCAAGGGAACATTCCATGCAAAGCTGGCCGTAATAAGGGACAAAAATGGTAGGGACCTAACAGAAGCAGAAGAGATTAGGAAGAGATGGCAAGAATACACAAAAAAACTATACAAGAGGAACCTCAATGTCCTTGACAACCACGATGGTATGATCACTGACCTCAAGCCAGACGTCCTGGAGTGCAAAGACAAATGGGCCTTAGAAAGCATTACTAACAACAAACCTAGCGGAGGTGATGGTATCCCAGCTGAGCTATCAAAGTCTTAAAAGATGATGCTGTTAAAATGCTGCATTCCATTTGCCAGCAAATTTGGAAAATGCAACAGTGGCCACAGGATTGGAAAAGGCTAGTTTATATTCCAATCCTAAAGAAGGGCAATGCCAAGGAATGTTCAAACTATCACACAATTGCACTCATTTCACACGCTAGCAAGGTCATGCTCAAGATCCTACAAGCTAGGCATCAGCAGTACGTGGATAGAGAACTGCCAGAAGTACAAGCTGGGTTTCAAAGAGGTAGAGGAACAAGAGATCAAATTGCCAACATTCGCTGGATTATGGAGAAAGCAAGGGAGTACCAGAAAAAACATCTACTTCTGCTTCACTGACTACGCTAAAGCCTTTGATTGTGTGGATCACAACAAATTATGGCAAGTCCTTAAAGAGATGGGAATTCCAGACCACCTCAGATGTCTCCTGAGAAACCTGTATAAGGGTCAAGAAGCAACATTTAGAACCAGATATGGAACTGATTGGTTTACCATAGGAAAAGGAGTACGACAAGGATGTATATTGTCACCCTGATTATTTAATTTATATGCAGAGTACATCGTGCAAAACACTGGCCTGGATGAATCACAGGCGGAATTAAGATGGCCAGGGAAAAAAATCAACAGCCTCAGATATGCAGACAATACCACTCTAATAGCAGAAAGTGAGGAGGACCTAAAGAGCCTCTTTCTAAGAGTGAAAGAGGAGATTACTGAGCCTGCTTTGTGGGGAGGGCGGGGTATAAATTTGATAATAAAACAAATAAATAAAATAAAAAGTTGGCTTGAAACTCAACATCAAAAAAGCTAAGATTGTGGCATCCAGACCCATCACTCCTTGGCAAATAGAAGGGGAAGTCATGGAAGCAGTGACACATTCCTGGGATCCAAGATCACTGCAGATGGTGACTACAGGAATGAAATTAAAAGACACCTGCTCCTTGGGAGGAAAGCTTATGGCAAACCTAGACAACATAATAAAAAGTAGAGATCACCCTGCCAACAAAAGTCCGCATGGTCAAAGAAATGGTATTCCCGGTAGTCATGTATGGTTGCGAGAGTTGGACCATAAGGAAGGCCGAGCATCAAAGAATAGATGCTTTCAAATTTATGGTGCTGGAGAAGACTCTTGAGAGTCCTTTGGACTGCAAGAAGATCGAATCAGTCAATTCTAAAAGAAATCAACCCTGACTGTTCCATGGAAGGCCAGATACTGAAGCTGAAATATTTTGGCCCCCAAATGAGAAGGGAGCACTCACTGGAGAAGACCCTGATGCTGGGAAAGATTGAAGGTCAAAGAAGAAGGGGACGGCAAAGGATGAGACAGTGTCATAGATGCAACGAACATGAAGTTGAGCAAACTCTGGAGGACGACAGAGGACAGGAGGGCCTGGCGTGATATGGTCCATGGGGTCGCAAAGAGTCGGACTCGACTGTGCGACTGAACAACAACAACATTCCTATTACATTGCTTACTGATGTCCTATCCTATTGACTGTATTGACTTACACTGATTAATCTGCCTTGAGAAAGCTGACTATAAATAATATAAATAAGCAGAGTTTCTAAGGCATTGGCAGATGTCATGTCCGGGTTTTCCACCAGATGTGACACTGTCACATGATGCAACGTCATTTCCACCACTCCACACACACTGTTCTCCCGCTGGCCCCAGGAGCAAGGACAGGTTGGGGGGGGGGGGTCACAAGCAGGAGAATGACTTGCCAAAGCAGGCAATCTGCATCCCTAGACCAAGGCCTTCCCCCAGTACTGCCTCCTAGCACTGGTATCCGGAGGCTTCTTTGCCTCTGATTGTGGAGATTCCCTTTAGTCAGCATGGCTGATGGCACTAGCCTCCATGAATTATCTATTCCCTTTAATAGCCATCTATGCTTGCGGCCACCACTATGTCCTCTGGCAGTGAATTCCATATTTTAATCACTCGCTGAGTAAATAAATACTTCCTTTTGTCAGTCCTAACTCTACTTGCGCATCAATTTCATTCTACGCAAGTGTTCTATTTTGGGCAAGAGAGCTCTCTCTACCACCTTTCTCTGCTCCATGCATTATCTTATAAACCGCTATCACGTCCCCCTCACCACCACCACATTACAGATTGCACGCAGAGAAGTTTATAAAACTACTCACAATGTAATGGGGAGGTGTGATACGCTTGCAGAGGGAAAGTTTCACTGTGAATGGAAGTCAAAGTGTGGTGGCCTGCTTTCTCTGTCTTTCTATTTGTACAATATTTCTGTGGATTTTAGATTAAGGGTGTTTTTTTTAAATGATCTGGAGAAAAGCAGGATACGAATGTTTTAAATATACCACACACACATTAGTAATAACAATATTACTCCATCCCCAAATACAGCGTTTGTTTTCTGCTTGCTGTTCTAGGTTTCTTGGTCAGATCTGGGCCAAAACAACTAATACACAACATCAACCCTTAGGGTAAAAGTGTGCTTAGAAAACCGGTTTAGTGGAGAGATTAGAATGTCTGACTAGGACAAGGAAGTTTCAATGTTCTTCTCATCCATGAAGGTAGTTTCAGGTGGGTAGTTGTGTTCTGCAGTTAGAAAAGCAGGATTCAAGTCCATTAGCCACTTAAAGACCAACACATTCATGAGTCAAATCTCCCTTTTGTCAGATAACACACCCTGGAAATCTTTTTAGTCTTTAAGGTGTTACTGGACTCAAAGCCGGCTCTTCTCGTCCATGAAACTCAGTGGGTAACCTCGGGCCAGGTGCACTCCCTCAGCCTCTTCTACCTCACTGGGCTAGGACAGGATAGAATGGAGCCGGAGAGAACCGTATATGCTGCCCTGAGCTCGGTGGAGGAAAGATGTGATAAGAATATGACAGATACACTGTTGCAGTCCCATATAACTATCACATCCTTCCTGTTCTATTCTCAGACTTTCTAAACTGCCCCCAAAATGGAAGCAGGCAATTCACAAAGCATTTTACCTCTCCTCAAGCAACACTTCCATTCCAAAACACTCACAAAAACCTAAGCACCTTACACAGTGGCCCAATGAACTCATATGCTAAGATATTTCCTACTACCTAGCCTTAAATTAGAAAAGAGAAGAAGAAGAAAAATACAGAATCTAATGGCTGCAGGATTCAGTGGTTTTCAAGAAAACCGCATGCGGGCAACTTAGAGGATATGCCAGTTCAAGTCATCTGATTTCAGTAAACTGCCTTAGATAACTGAAAGAACTCTGCCTCCAAGCCTTCATGCTACGCCTGGTCTGGCTCATTCACTGGTGGATCACAAAGGTCCATCTAACTCAATGTCTCGTTCCCATCAGTGGCTAGCCAGATGCTTCCAAGAAGCCAATCTGACATTTGTTTGTGTCCAGCATAAGGCAATCAGAGAGATATGCTGCCTCCTTACATGGAGGTACAATTCTGCACAATTGTGACTATGGACAAAGAGCAGCTCTGCCGGATCAAATCAAGGTGAAGCTATCTGACCCAGCATTCTGTGTCCAGCAAGGACCTGCTGAATGATTCAGGGAAGCACAGAAGCATGAAAAGGAAGGCAAGACCTTGCCCACCCATCCTGTTCTGTATCCCCATCAATCGGCTTTCATCAGTACAGTTGCTTCTGAATGTAAAGGTTCCATCTAGCCAACGTAGCTAAAGAAAAGATAGGGCCCAAGTAGTTAATGTTCTGGCATTATTATCTGGAAAGTGGTTGGCCAGACCAGCAGCTTTCCATTTAAAGCATGGCTGATATTTTCTCCACCCTCCACCGTTACAGGGTATACAGAGAGGTGATCACTTCAGGCATCTGAGGTAAACAAATGACTATAACCTAAGAAAGTTCACAAGTCTCTCGTTTCTGTTTTGTTCCAAGTTGCTCCCTTGGTTACACTTGGTGAAGGCTACTCTATAGAGTACTCCATTACACTGCCTCTGCATGCGGATGTTCCAACTACAATCATTCCATCTACAATCAAAGTTATGGGGTGGGAAATGTTTGAGGATATTACATCAAAATCAAAATGATTGGTTTTGATCTTCTGGAGCGTTTCATAAAAGGGTTTCCACACACATGGCACAACTTTCTCCCTACCCCACCCCCACAGTGGGAGCAGCATTTGGGGAGACATTTTGTGGTACAACAGGAAGGGGAAGCAAAAAAAGTCATATTGTGCAAAGGAACTATGACAAATCCAAGCCACTGTTTGTTTTCCCCTCTACAACATAGTGAAGAATATCTTTCAGTGGCAGCACCAAGAGGAAAAGAACAATACAAGTCGATTACAGCCTCAATGCCCTTGCCTTTAAAAAAACGGTTTTGGTTTTAAACTGCAAGGAATTATTGGGGCAGGAGAACTCATATTGGGGAAGGAATTATTTTTAAGTATTATGTTTTGGAACCATTTTTATTGATGTTACCCATCAGATTCCAACTTACAGGTGTTCTAAACAAGAACATTAAAGTAGTGAGGACAAAGTCACTAAGATACAACAGTTCCTCACACGTAAAGCTGCCTTATGAAGCTGTCAGTCCATTTGGCACAGTGACTGGCGGCAGCTCTCCAGGGTCCCAGGAAGCCTCCTTCCCAACATCCACTACTGGAGACCCTTTATCAGGAGATTTCAGGGACTGAACCTTGTGCTCTGCACATGAAAATCAAAGGCTCCATCACTAAGTCATGGACATGCTTTGTAAAGTAAATCCATTTTATGTATCCTCCTGTGTGTGAATTTATTTAGTAGCTAATTGGACATTCTTTGTCCTTCTAATGAAAGCATACAGGACCTGCATTCTTCTCACATTGTTTTTCCATGCACCCCTTCTCTCCTCCTTCCCCCCCCCCTTTTTCCTTTGGGTTGCATAAGCTTTAAGGAATCAGATCCCACTTGGACAGGTGCCTAAAGCACTACATCCACAGCTGGCAGATGAATGCATAAATGCACAAACAAGTACACAGAAACAAAATGGTAAACAGGGGAGCCAACAAGTATTTCATCAGGGAAGAAACCAAATTTTAGCAGCATGAAACAGATACCCCATTAAAAACCTTGCCCAATTAAAAGTAGAATTAGGATTGCTCAGTGTTAATATTCTTGCTTTTTATGCTTGACTGTACAGTATGTAATTGGTAAATCCTCTGACAAAGTACTTATTTGACATGTGTGTCCCTCTTCTGTCTCTGTGGTGTTGTTGTACTTCAATAAACCTTAATTTTTTTAAAAAGCTTGCCCAAATACAATTATCTTTCTGTCCAATTGGTTCTTCTCCCCTGTATGGCTCATGCATAAGTTGCCAAAGGACAAGAGCAGTTCATGAATCTGACAAAGTGAGCTCCAGTGCCTGAATGCTTCCAGGGCCCCCCTTCTTGCCTGTTATGCCTGGAACTGCCCCCCACATCCCTCACTTCCTTCAATGCTGTCATCAAAACCCTGTGAAGCCTTTGGCACAATGCTCCTCCATTCCCACACAGGAAGCTTGTCTTATACTGAGCCAGGACCTTGATCTATCAAGGTCAGTTTGACTGGCAGGTAGAAGTCCCATTACCCAATTATGTGAACTGGAAATGCTGCGTATTGAACCTCTGACCTCACATATGTGTCTTCTACATTACCAGCTATGGGATTTTTTTAAAACAGCATCACATCACTGGGCTAGCAAGGTCAGCATCATCTACTCTGACTGGCAGCACCTCTCCAAGGTCTGAAACAGAGATCTTTCACATCACCTGTTACCTGATCCTTTTAAATTAGAGATGCTAAGGATCAAAGCTGGGACCTTCTTCATGCAACGCAGATGCCCTATCACCATACCACAGCTTCAGCCCCCATTTTCCCTAGTGAAACTAATCTTAAGTACCTGTCACTGAAATGAATACTTATCTCCCCCACATATACATGCAGCTGCACCTTTCTTCAGGCCATTTTTATATTGTATGCTCAATATTCTTATACTCTGTTAAAACAGAACATGCATATTTGATAGATCTGCTACACTTCCATCTAACCCCTTCCTTGGAGGAGCTCAAGATGAAATACCAAACATTTACTTAGCTACTAATACTTCACTTATTTCTCCAGTGGGATCCCAAAGTGGCTGACAACTCCCCTCCTCCATTTTATTCTAGAAGGCAGATTACATCGAAAATGACTGGCCCAGCATCCTCCCATAACAGAGAGGGGATTCAAACCTGGGTCTCCCAGACCCTAGCCTGACACACTGAACACTACACCATGCAGGCTCTCTAAATTGTAGACCCCTCAAACGTCTTCTAAGGCCTGTAGCTCCAGAGGACTTCCTCGACTGAGCAGCTCACCAGATAAGGAGGAAACCCTGTTCTGGGAAGCCTGCCAGGCAGAAACGTCCATAGATTCTTTCCTCCACTCTCTGGCAGACCCAAAGAACAGAGGAGAGGGAAGAAAGTTAGGAAGAGAGTAAGGTTACCAAGTACTCCCTGGACACTGAAGTCAAGGGGATTGGGGGGAGGGGTAAGGTTGCCACATGGTTTGGAAACTCCTGGAGATTTGGGGATGGAGCCTGGCGAGGATAAGGGCCTCAGTGGGGGGACAGTGCCACAGAGCCCACCCTCCAAAGCCTCCATTCTCTCCAGGGGAATGGATCTCTGTAATCTGCAGGTGAGCTATAATCGTGGGGGATCCCCAGGCCCCACCTGGAAGCCGATGCTCCCTCTAATCTGTGGAGTCCTGTGAGCAAAAATTCTACTTTGTGAGCTACCAGCATTAAAGTTGTGAGCAGGCAGGTGATTTGGCTACTGCATAAATTAGTTTGCTCTGGACTGGAGCCATTCTTCCTGAGCTAAGACAAAAACGTGAGAGCCGGAGGCTAAAAGACCGTGAGCTAGCTCACACTAACTCAACTTAAAGGGAACACTGGCCTGAGGCTGGCATGCCTAGATATTACAGCGGATGCCTGCACGCTTCTTGGGGTCCAGGGAGTGGTCTGAATTTTCACCCATCCCTAGCTGAACATGCCAGTGGTCCTAGCCCCACCCCAGCCTTTACCCACTACACCGGCTCTTTAGGAAGCGACATCTCTTCCTCTGGAAAACTCATGCTGAGGGAAACTGGGTGACTACCAGTGTTCCCTCTAAGCCAGTGATGGCGAACCTTTTAGAGACCAAGTGCCCAAACTGCGATCCAAAACCCACTTATTTATTGCAAAGTGCCAACACGGCAGTTTAACCTGAATACTGAGGTTTTACTTTAGAAAAAACAACTCATACATTAACTTAAGATGATCCAAACAAAGTAAGGGAAGCAATTCCAAATGCTTTAATTTACTTAAAATTATTTGGCAGAGAATTTGACACTTTAATGATGGTCTGGGCCTGGCTGGGGCGATGGCACGCGT
Source organism: Gekko japonicus (assembly GCF_001447785.1). Lineage (NCBI taxonomy): Eukaryota > Metazoa > Chordata > Lepidosauria > Squamata > Gekkonidae > Gekko > Gekko japonicus. The sequence continues at coordinate 539,364 of NW_015173696.1, read as the reverse complement.
GCCCACAGAGAGGGCTCTGAGTGCCACCTCTGGCACCTGTGCCATAGGTTCCTGCCACCACTGCTCTAAGCTGAGTTGGTGTGAGCTAGGTCACCGTTTTTTAGCCTCTCGTCCACACCTTGTTGTCTTGGCTCAGGCAGGATGGCTCCAGAGCAAGCTGATTTATGCCGCAGCCGAACCGCTCGCTCACAGCTTTAAGGCCAGTCGCTCACAGAGTAGACTTTTTGTTCACAGGACTCCACAACTTAGAGGGAGCGTCGATTACTGCTCGTCCAGATTCCCCCCACCCACCCCCGCGGCCTGCCGCCTTGATTGACGCAAAGCTCTCCCAGGAGCCACAAGCGGGCGCGGCGTCTGGCTCGCAGGGCCCGTGTTCGCCCTCCGGGCTCGGGCCCGTCCGGAGAGAGACACGGGGAGGGCCCAGGACCCGAGGCCGGCGCTCCCCGCACCCCCAGCCCCCGCACTGACCTCTTCGTTCCTCGCCCGCTCCTCGGCGGCGGCCCCCGACCCTGCGGCTCCTCCTCCTCCGGTCCCCCCGCCGGCGGCGGCGGCGGCTGCGCCCTGCGTGGGCCCGGCGCGGCTCTCGAGGGCTTCGCAGAGCTGCTCGATGCTGACGACCTGCTCGCCGCGGCCCAGGCGTTCCTCCAGCCAGCGCACCAGGGCGCCGTGGTGGCGGGAGAGCAGCGGCTCGGCCGAGGGCGCCTCGCGCAGCCGGGCGGCCGCCTCCTCCCGCAGCCGCGCCTGGCCCAGCAACACGGCGGCCGGC
>NW_015173696.1:532926-538564 GCF_001447785.1 Gekko japonicus | reverse complement strand
GGCCGCCGGGTCCATGGCGCCCTCGCTGAGGGGGGCGGCGGCGGCGGCGGCACCGCGCTCTTCCTCCTCCTCCTCCTCCTCGCCCTCGCTGTGGCTGCCCACGTTCCCCATGGAGCGCCCGCCCTCGCCGGCTTCCTCCTCAGAGCGGCGGCCGCCTGTCAGCGCTCCAGGAAGGGCCGCTCCCTCAGGATTCCACACGGCCGGAAAGCGACGGCCAGCCCGGCGTCGCAAAGCCCGTGGCCGCAGGGATAGGCGAACAGGGCAGCGGGACGGCGACGGAGCCGTAAAGCGACCCGGGGAGGGCGACGCCCACCAGGATTCCACAGCACAGGGCTTTTTCCCACTTACTTCTTTTGCGATGCCGCCGTAAAGCGACCGGGCTGGACGATCCCGTCTTTTAGCGGCGGCGCCGTAAAGCGGGACCAAGCGAGGTTTTGTTTATGGTGCTGTAGGGAATTGACAGACCCGGGTGCCGCATGACGGAGTGAGCTCCCGTCTCTATTTCCAGCTCCTGCCAACCTAGCAGTTCGAAAGCAAGAAATTGCAAGTAGATAAATAAGTACCACTTCGGTGGGAAGGGAACAGCGTTCCGTGCGCCTTGGTGTTTAGTCATGCCGGCCACATGACCACGGAAACGTCTTCGGACAGCGCTGGCTCTTCGGCTTTGAAACGGAGATGAGCACCGGAACACTACAGTCGGATTCGACTGGCTTTCGAGCAAGGGAACCTTTACCTTTACTAGGGAATTGACAGCCCATCAGAGTTGAAGTGGAAGGGAAAGATTCCCCCTCCCCCACCGTGCTTTAGAAGGGATGGTCTGCTGATGTAAAGTGACAAATCCAGGTGGGCAGCCATGTTCGTCTGAAGCAGTAGAACGAATTTAGAGTCCAGTGGCACCCTGAAGACCTACAAAGTTTTATGCAAGGTATATGAGCTTTCCTGTGCAAGCACACTTCCTCAGTCGTGCGTGCACTCCGAAGCTTGCACCGTGAATAAAACTTTGCTGGTCTTCAAGGTACCACCGGACTCTAAATTGTGTTCTGTTGCTTCAGAGCAACACGGCTGCCTCGCCTGAATCTAAAGTGACAAAGTTCTCCCAAGGTTGCCGGAAAGCGACACACCAACATGGAGGCCTCCACATTTCGCCGAAAAGGAGGCTTGAAGAGAGTTCTGTTTATGACGCTGCAGGAAAGCGAGCGACAGGATGCCTCTTTCTTGCCACAGACATTCCTTTTCAAAGCTACGCTGTCCTAACGCGACGTCTAACTGGCGCCAAAGAGCCGCGCCTGTAGCGTCGAGGAAAACCATAGAGGGGGAAGAGGTTTATAATGGCAGAGCTCCCGATAAAACCGGGGTTTTATGCGTTCCTGACTCTGTGTGAGCGAGTAGTGAAATCGCTTCAGTGGGGGGAACGCTGGTCTTCTTTGCGCTGGAATAAAATCCAGTTTTAGATGCGAAAAGAAAAACAAAAGCTGCCATGAGCTATGCTTCACAGAAATAAGAAGTACGTAGTACTGCTCTCTCCTCGCCAGACCCACAGTTCTCATAATGCCTGGGTAAGAGATTTTGGTTTATGCTTCAGACGGCTTGCAAATGTGATGATGTCGTTCTGTCTTCCGTCGTGCTCCGGAGTTTGCTTAATTTCATGTTCGTTGCCTTGATAACACTGTCTGACCATCTCATCCTTTGACGTCCCCTTCTTCTGTTACCTTCAGTCTTTCCCAGCCTCAGGGTCTTCTCCAGTGAGGGCTCCCTTCTCATTTGGGGGCCAAAGTATTTGAGCTTCAGCTTCGGTATCTTGTTGAATATTCCATCCTTTTATATATTCTCTTGGGTATCTTTTTGTATATTTTTATAATAAAATTATTTCCCCCCCTCCCCAAAAAAGAAATCTTTGTCATCTCCTATGCTTCCCACCACAGACGATCCTTTCACGACGTATTCATACGGCAGGGTCCTTTTGGGACGTTGCCGTAAAGCAGCACTGGGGAAAACCCTTCGACTCCCTTTGCGACAGCCAGCCAGTTAGTCGTCAGCCGCCCTGAGACCCGGAACCAGTGGTATGTCACGTGATTCCCTCAACTGTCCGCCGGCCGCCATATTGAGCTCTGGCAGCCCGGCCCTTCCCCCCCGCCTCTCGTCCAACCCATGCCTGATGTTGCGAGGAGCGGTGGCTGCCCTGGCTCTGGGCTTGGTGGCCGCGTGGGTCTGGAGCCGCGGGTTCGATCCGCGCTCGTGGCTGTGGCAGACACATTGCACGGAGCGGGTGCTAAACGCCGCCGAATTGAGCCGCTACACGGGTGGCGCAGGGAGCGCGGGGCTTTACTTGGCTGTGCTGGGAAGGGTCTTCGATGTGCAGCGCGGGCGCAAGCACTATGGACCGGGGGGAGCCTACAGCTTCTTCGCCGGTATTCCTCTGGGGAAGGACAGTCTGTGGGAAGAAGTGTGCGTGCATGCTGGCTACTGGGCATGCATACAGGAATGAGGGGATAACCCCCGTCTTTGTTCATTTCACTTTGTTTAGCATGCACTGGTTGCTAGGCAGGCAAATGAGGGATGAGCCTGAGTGTTTTTCTATGTATCCTCCTCAGTCTTTGGCCCCCAGTCTGTACTCCTTTTCAGTGGTGCGGGTGTATATCGGTTGCTGAGTATGCAAAATAGGTGTAAGGTTCTGCACGCCTTCCTTTCTGGTGCCCCTTTTCAGGTGTGAAGCCCTTGGTGTATACAGTGCATGCAGCCCTTGGTGCTTAAAACAGGCCCCTTGGATATTTCTGTACATAGGTCTACATGATAGTATTTAGGGACTGTTAAGTCTGGGAAGCCCAATCCACCTCTTTTAGGATTTCTTTGCACTGTAATACTATTAATCCTGTGTTTTTTATAGGCCCATAGGAAGTCTGAAAAAGATTTCTGCCCAATTTGCAATTTGCTGCAGCTTAGTGGAAGATCTACTGCTTTGCATGCAGCAAGGCCCAGGTTCAGTCACTGGCACCTCCAGTTAAAAGATCTTGGGCAAGGCCTTTTTCTCTTTGAGACCTTCAGGGCTGCTACCTGTCAGTATTGACCGAAAGGGACCAATGATCTGACTCACTGCAACATAGCTTCATGTGTTCAATCTCCCTGTTTGCCATGGGCTGGTAGACCTTTTGCGTGTTAATTTAACATTGTTTCTCTAGGGAAAGATGCCTCTCGAGCATTCGCAACAGGTGACTTCACTGAAATGGGTTTGGTGGACGATATTGTGGGGTTGTCACCGACAGAAATGCTGACCATTCAGAACTGGCTGTCATTCTACAGTAAGAATTATGTGCTTGTCGGTACGTGACTAGTGATAGCATCGAAGAATCTGCAATCTGCATCTCTCTGGCTGTAACTTTACTTGGGATGTTACCTTGAGTGGAATGTTTGGAGAAAGGCAGGACCTGTAGCCCCAGGTAGCCCTCACTGAACAATGAAACACTTAAAAAATTATTTAGAGTGTGTGTGTGTGTGTGTCTATATTTGGTTTGGTGTAATGGTTAATGCGGTGGCTCAAGTGGTTAAGACGCTGAACTGCAGGCTGTGGAAGGTCAGTAGTTCAGCAGTTCAAGACCCGGGTGCCGCAAGACGGGGTGAGCTCCTGTCTCTAGTTCCAGCACCTGCCAACCTAGCAGTTCGAAAGCAAGAAATTGCAAGTAGATAAATAGGTACCACTTCGATGGGAAGGTAACAGCGTTCCGTGCGCCTTGGTGTTTAGTCATGCCGGCCACATGACCACGGAAACGTCTTCTGACAGCTCTGGCTCTTCGGCTTTGAAACGGAGATGAGCACCGCAACCCTAGAGTCGGATTCGACTGGCTTTCGAGCAAGGGAACCTTTACCTGAATGGTTAAGTGCACAGACTATAATCTGGGAGAACCGGGTTTGATTCCCCACTCCTCTACTTGCACCTGCTGGATGACCTTGGGCAAGCCGTAGTTCTGATAAGAGCTGTTCTTGAAAGACAGCAGTTTCTGTCAAGAGCTCTCTCAGCCCCACCTACCTCACAGGGTGTCTGTTGTGGGGAGGGGAAGGGAAAGGAGTTTGTAAGCCGCTCTGAGACACCTTTGGGTAGTGAAGGGCGGGGTATAAATCCAATCTCTTCTTCTTCTTCTTCGTTCCTTCACATAGAACCAAAGCAGCTTACAAAAATACAGTTTTTTAAAAAGTTCACATAAAATGCAGTAAAAATAAAAGACAAAAAAAGTAGGCAGGAAATCCTGGGTTGGTGTCCACCAAGGCCCTAATGACACACCCGTTATCTAAAACCTCATAGGATTGATGAAGACGCGACTGTTTGCTTTTATTTTTTCACATGTGCAAACTGGGCTATCTAAAGTATCTCTGCATCAGCAGTGCTGTGATCTTTTGCAGATAATACATACAAGACTACAACCTTTCCCGCTTGCAATGCCTGCTTTACTGTTGAGGTGCCAAAGACAATAGGGGAACCCTTAGTGTAGAAATATAGCCACAAACTATATCCACCAAGGGAAGACCATCTACAATTCGCAACTATGTTCAAAACTATATATTATATTCATTGAAATACAAAGAGGGGTTTAGTGGTCACAACCCAATAAAGTATATAAATATAGATCCAACAGTTTGCTCATAACAATTAAACATAGTTTAAACAAAGAACATATTCAAGACCAACAGTAGGCTCTTCTGTAATTCCATACATAGCGTCCATAGACCTCCAAACAGAAAGTAACTGCAACAGAAAACTCCCACTGTGGAAAGAATAACAGCCGAAGGCCTCTCCCAGGTATAAATCAAGCATTTCAATGATCTTCAACAGCGGCTGGTAAGACAGAACCCAATTTCCAAAATAACATAGGCACAGCTCATATGCCTATTCATTCCACAGTGGCAGTCAAGTCAAGTCGGCCTTTATTGGCATAAATTATCAGAACCATTTATACATTTTAAAACCAGTTAAAAGCACATATATAAGAATTCTAAAAGAACCTTTGGCGCAGCTTTAAAGCCAAGCAGAGAAACTTAGCCACCTTCTCTGTAAGGTCCGGGCAGAGATCTCTTAAAAGTCTATTCACCTTAAGTGCATCAGAACAAGCACCCATACTGGTTAAAAGAGATTGTAAATATGTGATCCTTAAGTCCTTATGCAGGTTACAATGCAGGAGAACATGAGTGATAGATTCCACACATTTCTTTCCGCATGGACAGTATCTGGCCAGATGAGAAACCTTGTTGAATCTGCCGAACAAGATGGCGGACGGCATGGCATTGCATCTGGCCAGGGTGAACGCTCTACGTTGTTGAGGGACCTGCAGAGAGGATAGATACGAAGCCATCATCCCTGCCACAGTGGCAGTCTTCTGTTGCAGTTACTTTCTGTTTGGAGGTCTATGGACACTATTTATGTATGGAATTATAGAAGAGCCTACTGTTGGTCTTGAATATGTTCTTTGTTTAAAATATGTTTAATTGTTGTGAGCAAATTGTTGGATCTATTTATTTATTTTATTTATTTTTCGCATTTATACCCCGCCCTCCCCGATGGGGATCTATGTTTATATACTTTATTGGGTTGTGACCACTAACCCTTCTTTGTATTTCAATGAATACAAGAGGGGGACCCGCGATACTCGCG
>NW_015173696.1:489382-532196 GCF_001447785.1 Gekko japonicus | reverse complement strand
TCCCCACCCACCCGGCGGCAGCGTTCGCAGAGCGTCTCCTGCGCACGCGCAGGAGACGCTCTTGCACTTTCGGGGGGATTTTAACATCCCCCCGAATTTTTTTTTAATTTTTTTTATTTTTGTGCACACGTGGGGACTGGCCCACGTGTGCACAAACCTCCCCCGGCCCCCCAGCTGCCCCCTCCGTGCTGATTTAAGTATCCGCACGGAGGGGGCAACTTCAGCATTAGTATAAGGATAAAATATATAGTTTTGAACATAGTTGTGAATTGTAGATGGTCTTCCCTTGGTGGATACTGTTTGTGGTTACTTTTGAGCTGAGCACCCAAGGTGCTCACACGGCTTCGTTCACGCTTGAAAAGGAGCACCCCCCCCCCCCAGGTCTGTTTTTCCTATTGTCCTTGGAATAGTTTGAATACTGCAAGGGATGATTACTGTATATACACACAGCACCGGGACTGGTAACTCCCCAAGGTGTTGAAGAATGACCTTTTTGGTTTCTCTCCCTCTGTTGGAAAGGCAAAGTTGCAGGGAGATTTTATGATGAAAACGGGAGCCCCACGCCTCTTCTGCAGCAAGCCCAAGCACTGATCGATGAAGGGCAGAGGCTGCAGGCCCGAGAGGAGGAGAAAAAGCAACGCTTCCCGCCTTGCAACGCCGAGTGGCGCTCAACTTCTGGAAGTAGAGTCTGGTGTTCCAAGGAGAGGTATGAGTTGCATTCAGGAGGAGAGGTGGTAGAAAAAGGGACAGGTGGGCAGGGAATCGGGGCTGTAGTACTTCACCACCTTCACATCCAATTTGTTTTATTATTTACCAGTGAGGACCTGTGAGGACTCACAAAAGAAGGGAGATTCTGTACCTTTCTGTTATCTACATGGCCACAGTCCTGCCCGTTCGGTATCCCCACTGACTCTGCCCCTTCCCCTTACACACACTTTTACTCACAGTCCCAGGAGCTGACACCACCGCCTCAGTGGCAGCAGGTATCATTTTGGATTCACAACTAGGGTTGCTACTTAGCAAGGCTCCCTCTAAGCTGCGGAGTCTTGTGAGCAAAAATTCTACTTTGTGAGCTACTGGCATTAAAATTGTGAGCGAGCGACTTTGCTCCTGCATAAATTAGTTTGCTCTGGAGCCCTCCTTCCCGAGCTAAGACAGAAATGTGTGAGCCGGAAGCTAAAAAACTGAGCCTTAACAGCAATTAGAGTCTGGGATGAGAAGATTCTGTCAATACTGGGGGGAAATCTGTTTGCCTAGCTGACCTGGGCACTCTGGTAGAAAGGTGGCGTTCACAATCTCTGCTGTTCTTCTAGCTGATGACTTCTGTTTTGTTACTGTGCAGTTGAGAGACCTGCTTTCCCCTCTGCAGATTAGCCACCAAATCAGGATCTTTGTTTTAGGAGTCAAGATTAACCACGTCTCAGAACAGGGCCTTTTCGGTGGTGGCTGCAGAAAATACTCCCTCCGAGAGGCTTGTGTCATTCTTTGATCTCATTATGGAGTCTAGCATGAGCTTTTTCTTCCAAGAATGGCAGATTCAACGTTGGTTCTTACGTTTGGTGATTTTATTGGGGTTAAAATCTTTTTAAACCACTTTGGGGAAGATGTCTGGTAATAAGCTGTGTAGAAATGGATAAATAGCTGTGCCCCATTGTCGTAAGTGGGGTGGGGAGAGCTTCAGGAAGTACTTCTTCACCCAAAGAGGGATTCACACATGGCATTCACTGCCACAGGAGGTGGTGGCGGCTACAAGCACGGACAGCTTCAAGAGGGAATTAGATAAGCATATGGAGTTGAAGTCCATCAGTGGCAATTAGTCACAAGGTATAGATAGGAACTCTCAGTCTGGAGCAAGTGATGAACTGTATTCTTGGTGCTGGGGGGGGCAACAGTGGGAGGGCTCCTAGTGTCCTGGCCCCACTGCTGGACCTCCTGAGGGCACCTGCTGTTTTTGGCCACTGTGTGACAGAGTGTTGGACTGGATGGGCCATTGGCCTGATGCAACATGGGCTTCTCTTATGTTCTTATTTTTCCAAGCATATCTAAGCTGGAATCATTTCCCTGCTTGTCTTTGCAGTGGCGGAATCAGCAGAGGCTGGGCCGGCGTCCCCAGAAAGATGTATGAGCCAGGCTCGCGGGGCAGCCACTGTGTGTGCGTGAGAACAGAAGGGTCCCCCTCTGAGCCATCCTCTTCCTTCCAGCCCAGCAACAGAGGTGATCTGGACAACCCCAGGCTGCAAGAGTATGAAGACTGCCACCCACTGGCCAATTGGTGTGCTCTGAAAGACGAAGGCAGCATTTAGATGCCAGAAGGAACTCCAGTGAAGCCAAGATTCGTACACAGAGCTTGTTGGTCACTTCACTTCTCCTCATCTGCTCTGAAGCAAACACTGTTTCCCTATGATGTGTGAATGGAGGTGGCCCCAGGTGAACTGGAGTTCTGTTCCCCACAATCTGGGATTAAAGAAGGGAACCCATGTGCTGTTTTGAGTTGACTTGACTTGAGCCAGTTTGGTGTAGTGGTTAAGTGCGCGGACTCTAATCTGGGAGAACCGGGTTTGATTCCCCACTCCTCCACTTGCACCTGCTGGATGACCTTGGGCAAGCCATAGTTCTGGCACAGCTGTTCTTGAAAAGGAGTGGTTTCTGTCAGAGCTCAGCCCCACCCACCTTTCAGGTAGTGAAGGGCGGGGTATAAATCCAATCTCTTCTCTTCTTCTTTTGAAAATCTATGGGTGCGAGTCAATAACACAGTCTCTTCTCTTTGAATTCTGGGGCACGACCTTGCTAGCTAACAGAGAGGAATACTACCAGGTGTTCTGTATAAAGTGGTCACTGCCACAGGGACAGTTGTCTTGTCTTGCATCCTTCAACAGTGAAGTGTTCATTCTCTCCATATTCCAAAAATGCCATTCCGAGATGGCACAAAGGCCAGCCATATTATAATTCACTTTCCGAAAGTAGCACAAAGTCACTTCTGCAATCAGAACTCTCAAATGCCATCTTGATTCAATAAAATGCCGTCTTGATTCAATAATACTTGTTTATTACAAGAATTTAAACACAGCCATATAAATATTGTAAAAAAACATTGCTTTACAAGGCCTTGAGGGGGGAAAAGCTGCAGTTTTTTTTTTTTAATGATTTTTTTCCTGAAGGACCAAGACTCTTGGGAACTAGGTGCTATTTTAAAGTGATTTTTCTATACAGTAAAACAGACACAAAATCTACTACTGGATAGGACAACGGAATACAGAGAGATCCATTCCACAACGAGGTCCCAGTTTGCAGAACGCCACTGAGATAGTAAGCCCTGGATCTGGGCTGTGCCACTCACAGCGCAAGTATAAACTCGAAGGGTCTGAATGCTTTTATATACAGAAGAAAAATCCCTAGATGTAGACTAGCTTTGCCCAGCTGACTAGGCCACAGTATTCCCCAAGATCTAGTTTTCTTGGTGCAGGGAACAGGATTGTATAGAAGAGCATTCTCCTTTGCAAGTTCCACCCCTGCAGTCTGAAGCAACACAGCCCTCACAGGCCTACCTTCTCGGCTATTCTTTGCAAGGATACTGGACCCGTGGAAGATTCCCTTGTATTCGTAACAGGCAACGCATTTCAATGTCATGTAGGAAAGCTACACAAGCTGACAGTTTTACAGGCAGAGTTAAGGCATCTCATCTTTTTGCAAAGTGGGTTAGTACTTAGTATTTTTCAACTAACAGCCTCTTCCTATGTGAAACGTTGGCAGACTCATTCAGAGCCTAGTTCCAGAGACCTCACATCTCATCCCTAGGGCTTGAATCTACTTGAACGAGACAACCAAGATAAGCTCAAGATAAACAAGGACCCTCTTTCCCCTTGGGCTAAGCCAGAAGCAAGGCCCTTTCCCCCATCACCTTAAGCAGTGATTAACCACGGGAGAGCATGTCTTCAAACCTTTACCTTCCTTTGAGTAAAGGAAGCCAAACTTCGTGATGTCCATCGGACCAGAGTTGTGTGACAGATCCAAGCATGCGTTGTCCAAAGCTAAGATGCCAAAGATCTCAGCTCCCCAAAGGACTCGTTTGACTGGAAAGCAGCAACTCAAAAGCAGACGCAGCTAAGCATTCGGCAGTCTGGTTCAAGACCGGTAATCCCCTCGTCCCCAAGCAGGCCTGTGCTAGACCGATCCATCAGGAATATTCCCATCGGACAAAATTCCTGGCTTTGCCATCTTCAAAGATGGAGACTCTTGTACACCTGGTGAGACAAACCACACACACGGGGTTGGGGGCGGGGTTAGGATCAGAAATTCTACCAGCTTGAACAATAACACCAGCTGACTGCAGAGATGAGTTCACAAAGTTGGGACAAGGAGCTACATCTCCTCTCCCCTTCACCCCAAAACTAGCATGGAGGAAAGAGCGGGGACTGGAGAGCACTCCCCTTAGAGCAGATGTGGCTCCACCTCTCTTATTGGCTCCTTCCGCAGCATTAGTTGGGCAGCAAGTGTCTTGCAAGGCAAGAGCCCCCTTCTCTGAGTGGAGGTATTAGGAAAGCCTTCACAAGCTCCTGAGTCCAAACTGGGAGTGTCTGTGTCTGTTTTTGTCCCTTCAGCCCATTTGGAAATGTAGCGACCAGAAACGAAGGCAGGCTTCACCCCACCACTCAGCAGCTCATACTTAGTTCCAGTTCACCAGTCCGAATGCCACATTGGTGCCCAAGAAGCAACCAGGTGGAGGAGGACAGACCCAAAAAAAGAATGGTGGTGGTTGCTTGGAGCCAGGTATGGAGGAACTGAACAGAACACAGCAAACCCCAAGCCCACTTCGCCAAGCTTTCTGGAGAAGCAGCAGAGATGGCCGTGGTTTTAACTGTATCCCCTTTGCGTCGCCTGCTGTCTGAATTCTCAGGTGTCTTTCCAAGTGGGCAGCAGTCATGACAACTGGTATGCACAGGCCTATCTGGAGGAGAAGGCCAGCGGGGCACTGGAGTCTTGGCCTCAGGGAGGGTCTTCAAAAGCTCCTGGCTCCAAAGGTTCTACACATCCGTTTGGAAGTTCAAGAATCTCAAGGGGGAGGAGGCAGGCACCTCCTTCCTCCACCCCCACCTCCCAATACAGCTGCATCAACGCTCCAAACAACCGGTAGTCCCAATCAATCACATGGTGCCTTTGGCAGGGAATCGTAGAACAAAACTCTGCAGCTCCAGGTTGTGAACTGGGGGCTCCCCTCAAAGTTATTAATACCCACAATTCTCTCTTATCTGGAAACGCCTGGCTGGGATTATCACAATTCTTAAAACCTCCTCCCTCCCCCAGTGTACTGCCCATACATGATTCATTTAAAGTTCCCAGATTAGCCAGGATCCAGGTTTTAAGGCCGTGAGAAGCAGCTGGTCCTCATTAGTGTTAATAAGACTACCCCGGAAACTTTCACTTAGCTTTTCAAACTGGGGAAGAATTTTAGGCACCTACCAGAATTAGTCTTCCATTTCACAGCAAGTGACATGAATAGATTTTTAGCGCAAACAGAACGGTAAGAATCTGGGGGCTTCTGATCCTCCTATAAAGCCACCAGGACTCATCCTCTGCAAGAAGGCTGCCATGCGGAAAGTTTCGGCTATCAACGATCTCTTTCTCGTCTCACACAGCTGCTGTATGGGAGGCATTCAAGTCCCCCTATGAGCATAAGCTGACCAGCTTGGCAATGGTGCAAAACAAACATGGGGCCAAGTTGGGTAAAGTTTAGACTTAAATGTTTTATTAAAAGTGCTTTACAGTGATTAGTTTTGTGCAACCTGACAAAGCCCACCTAGAATCACCCCCCCTTCCCAAACGTACTGCCTGAGGACCACATCTCATAAGCAGTGTTCCACTTTCCCATTCCCCTGGGCCCTGTGGGTCACTCGTGCCATTCTGGAAGTCAATCGTCATCTAATTTACCATCCATCAGAAGAGAGCTGCACTTGTTCATTGGATTAGGCAAGTTATCAAACTTATGCAAGGCCAGTTCGGAAAAACAGTCCATCTTATCACGACTTCAACTGAAGTTCAGATTCATGACATTTTATCAAGACTGGATCCAGATCGAGGGTGCACATTTGGACTACTAACCTTGGACAGACAGTCAAGGTCACGGACTATCCCCATGTCTCAGGGTTTGGTTGTATGTGTTCCCCCCCCCCTCCACACCAAACAGTCTGGACAATTCATTTCAAAAATCTTTGGGAGGTAAAGTGGGAAAGAGAACAATTCCATCAAGGCGAGTTAACACCTCTGGCCCACAGATGCTTATTATCCAGCCTTCTAGCTGCTTAATTTGTTGGAAGCCCTGGCTGGTTAGACTGTGGGGGCCAGTGCTCCCCAAAAACTGAAAATACGCTGAGGGCCGAGCACCAGTAAGAGCACCTGCTTCAGAGGACTCCTAAGTTAGATGCGGGTTCCTTCCATTTCTAATGCAGGATGAAACCCCAAAAAATTGCCCAGCCCCATTTTAGAGTGAGGGAGTGGACTGACACGCAAAAAAATCACCCCTCCACATAGCCCCCTCCACAATTCATTGCTGCCACACAGCTGAAGAGGCCAGAGTTCCAGTTTTTCTTCCCACAGGGTCTAGAAGGCCGAGCAGCAAACTCAGATCCCTCTTGAAATGTACTGTTTTAGCATTAACTTTTAAGAGTTCTCCCTTAAAGAGTCAGCTTTTTCTTCGCTCTTTTTTTTTTTACTGCACGCACCCCAGGTTTTCACTTAACATACAAAGGAGTAATTATCCTATAAATCACAGAAATATAGAAAAGTAGCACTCTGATATCAGCTCTTTTTACATATATATACGTAGTTGATAACATTACAGGACAGGTTAGTATTGGGCGGGGTGGTCAACGGGACCCGAAGTTGTGAATGATATTCTGCCTCCCCTTCCATGCATACACACATTCACGCACTGGAAAAGTAGTAGTTACCGAAGGTAAGAGAAATGCACGTCACGAGTGATTTCGTTTGTGGGACGGCAAAGAGGTTTGAGCTACACACTTCTTTCTGGTTTTGTTTGCTTCTTTTCTTTTTTTTTTTTAAAGGCAAACAAGTTTTCTACTTAAACATATGGTGGGTTTGCAGCCGTTAACAGTCACACTCGCCAGTCACGACATCATTCAGGGTCTTCCTTTCGAGGGGGACCCAATTCTGCTGTTCTCTAGAAGCACAGCTAGTGTAAGATAACCCTTGCAAAGGGGATGCAGTGGAGGGAACGTGTGCTTCTATATTGGAGTCCAGAACTGAAACAAAACTCCCACATCGGGGCAAGCGGCAAATGCCGTGCACCCTAGCCATCTCGAGTCGTGGGAGCAAAATGTGACGTGACTTCCTCCGTGACCAGCGTCCTCCTTGGGGTCATCCCCTTTCTGTCGGGCACCAGCGGCTGCCTCATCCCCAGATTCACCGTACATCATCACACATGCACTCCACAGGAGCTCTGACGCACCAAACATTCCTTTCTAACTCCACCACCACCACCGGAACTTCCTGCATCATCATTGTAAACATAGGACTATTTTTGCCAAGCAAACTGATGATCGTTAGGCAGGAGACAAGCCAGTAGCTTATGCGGATCTCTTCCTTCGAGGAGCAGTCGCTGAATGCGGTCAAGACAGCCTCACCTCTTGTCCCCTTGGACTTGAGAGCACGGAATGGGGTGGGGGAGAACCGGGCAAAGACACGAGAGCTGTAGTTGTGGTTCCGTTCCTACAGGAGGGAAAACTCTAAAGCTTTTGACGTAAGGCCACACAAAAGAACTCAGCAATGTGTTAAACAAAACCCTGTTTTTGGAAAGGGCGGTTTGTTGTGCACAGTGGAGTTGCCCATTTGACAAAAAAGCTGAACAAGTATAGGATCAGTCTCTCGGAGAATGTAACAAAAAGGGGGAAGATCACACGTAGTTACCCAGAGACAAGAGCTAGCAATCTCTCTTTTAAAAAAAAGGGGGGGGAAAGATCCATCACAGGACTTCCGAGAGTTCCTGCATCAAGGCCTGCTAAGGCCTATTGTGTGACATGATCAGTTAATGCAATAAGTTTCACTTTCGATACCCCATACTATGATAAGTGGAGGGTCAAACCCAATTTGTGTTCATTTTCTCACTTTGCAACAGTCCCAGTTTGTTTCCAGGTCCAGTTTCTAGCCACTACCCACCATTAACATCCGGCACTTGTACAAAATACTCATTTATACTGGAATATAGTGTTTACGTGGTCCCTTAAGTCGGTCGAAGTCTATTGTAACAGGAAGACAAGTATCAGCTCCTTCATCCCCATTGATTTGTCACTGAGTGGTGATTTGTCACTGAGTGGCTACAAGGTGGGTGGGCAGGACAGTGCTTGGAAGCCACTCCCCTTCCTGCGGGCCACACTAGGAGACTCCGCCCAGCGTCAAGACGTCAAAGCAGATGTTGCAGACACGGACCGGCTTGTTCAGGTCGAACTTGATGATGGGGATCTCCTTGGTCGAGCACTTGTGGCACAGCAAACGCCCACAGTGCCGGCTGCAAGGAAGGAAATGGGTTTAACTAAATGAGAGGCCTCGTATTGCATCCAGGGTGGGGGGTGGGGCGGAACAACAGAAGGTCTTCTTATCCCGGGGAGTTTTGCAAACATCAGGCTGCAAAGCAACCCTCTTTGGAAACTGATGGGAGTTTAAGAAGCCGTTTATGTGAGAACAGAATTACAGGGAAGAAGGGAGAGAAACCTTTGGATCATGATAAAGTTAAGTGCCTAATCCCAAGAACAACAAGGATTTCAGAGCTGCCAGATATCCAGGAAGACTGACTCTCTGTTTTTGCTTTCTAAGTTTGGATAACATCAACTAGACAGGCAGGTTCCAGGATCTGTACGATCAAGTATCCTGCCACATATGCCCATGCGTGTTTTGAAGGATGAAATCTCCCACTGTGGAGGCTGGCATGATGGATGGGGAAGACAGTAACCTGAAGACCTCAGTTCCCACCTGCTCCTTGCAACTCTGAAGACAACTGTGCTGGGCCTCCACATCAAGTCCTCAAGGACAGAATGGCCTGGTGTCTCCCTACACAAGCCTTTGGGCTACACCCCACTGAGTTTTCCCCTCTGCACCACCGTCTCTTTGCATACTAGCACTCTCTCAGCTGTGTGTCATGGTCCCTCAACAACCAAGCTATCCTACTGTTCAGTTTCAGAGTTGTCAATAGCACCCCCTCAACCGCACTGGGAATTTTCTGCTAGCTTTTGGGAGATCATTTGCAAGAGTTCTCTCCACCTCCCCAAAGCTCCCCAAACCCTCACCCATGGGGGTTATAAACCTTCCCAGTTAATCTTCAAGATTTAGTTAACTGCACACTATTTGCAAGCAGATTAGGCTGCCTCAAAAGGCAGGCCCCGCAGATGGCTGATTTCTGCTGAAGTGAGCGGTTCTGGGTCCCTTCTGCAGCTGGAGCGGATGCGCTTCAGCGGCAGAGCACATGCTTTGCATGAAACAGGTCCCAGGTTCACTCCCCCAGCACCTCCATGTTAACGAGATCTCAAGGTATTGGAAAGACCTGGTTCTGCTGCCTGTCAGTGCAGTGTGTATAACAGACCAGTATACTTTGTGGCCCGGGTGCCGCATGATGGAGTGAGCTCCCATCTCTAGTTCCAGCTCCTGCCAACCTAGCAGTTCGAAAGCAAGAAACTGCAAGTAGATAAATAGGTACCACTTCGGTGGGAAGGTAACAGCGTTCCATGCGCCTTGGTGTTTAGTCATGCCGGCCACATGACCACGGAAACATCTTCGGACAGCGCTGGCTCTTTAGCTTGGAAACGGAGATGAGCACCGCAACCCTAGAGTCGGACTCGACTGGCTTTCGAGCAAGGGCAAACCTTTACCTTTACATACTTTGTGGAGCCCAAAACTGACACAAGAGTTACTTACCAGTGATGCTTCCTTGTCGTGACCCCAAACTTAGCAGTGCATTCGAAGCAATTCGAGCCGTCACACCACAGAGGTTCCTTGGACAGCATGTCTGAAAGAAAGTGACAAGGAACTCTGGCTCAGATCTACGTAGCTCGTGACTCATCAGGGTGAGTGCACACCAGCCACGTATTGTGACCTTCCAGATCCAAGAAGCCACATGACTGGAGATGGACCCATAGGTTGGCTAGGTAGGTCCCCAAGCAATGTTCCCTCTAAGCTGTGGAGTCTTGTGAGCAGAAATTCTCCTTTGTGAGCTGCTGGCATTAAAGTTGTGAGTGAGCGATTTGGCTACTGCATCAATTAGCTTGCTCTGGAGCCCTCCTCCCTGAGCTAAGACAGAAATGTGTGAGCTGGAGGCTAAAATTCTGTGAGCTAGCTCACACTAACTCAGCTTAGAGGGAACACTGGTCCCAAGTTGTGTATGCCTAGAGATGTCAAATTTCCAGAAATTCTGAAGCCATGGGGGGGGGACACACCCTTTTTTCCAGAAAGAAACAGAAATGGGGAGGGTGCTGAAATATATGAAGAAGAAGAGATTGGACTTATATGGAGTCTCGGAGTGGCTTACAAACTCCTTTCCCTTCCCCGCCCCACAACAGACATGCTGTGAGGTAGGTGGGACTGAGAGAGCACTTTCCAGAACTGTCCTTGAGAGAACAAGTCTGACAGAACTATGACTTGCCCAAGGTCATCCGGCAGCTGCAAATGGAGGCGTGGGGAATCAACCCCGGTTCTCCCACATTAGAATCCACGTACTTAACCACTACACCAAACTGGCTCTCAAGATGCAATATTTACTTTCCTTTCAAAACTTCTTTTACTAAATGAGCAACATAAAAGGCATCATTTATAATTCAGCATATAAAATTTTACTAGTCGGCACATTTATGGAATTTTAAATTGTAAGTATCTTCGTGGTTTTTCGTATAGAAGGAAGACCAAATATACAAGTCTACCCAATACCTGAGAACCAGCTGCAAACTGCTGTACCCAATGCTACCACACCACATGGCAAAAATTAAAGATACATCTGAGAGTAATGGAAATCTGTAAGTTTTACTCATTCTTAAAGACACAATATTTCATAGGAGTTTCAGTGCTTTCCATTACTTCCATCGGAAAAACGAAAAGGCAGCCTCCCCCCCCCCCAAGCCCTCACATCTCTATGCAGTCCTGCCCTACCTCTTCCCAGTTTGTACATCTCTCTTGAGGGATGCACAATTTTATTTATTACAAAGGCTTCATTAGTTCGTTGTTCTGGTTTGCTTTTTGTTACACCTCTATGTCAAACCCCAACAGAGTTTTAGAACCAAGTACAGGCAAAACACCCGGCAACGAAATACAATCACACAAAAACCAGGAAGACTTGGTTCATTCACTCCATACCTGTTGGCATTTCCTAGCCTAACCAAGGCCCCTGTCACACTGGCCAGATATCGCGGGGGGGAGGCGTGGCTGTTTGCCCCGGGGCAAAATAACGCACGGTTGCGTGAGCAGACGTCCCGTGGAGGTTCCGTGGAGGTCCCGTGGGTAGGGGGGAGGTGCCGATCACAGGACAATCCTGCAGCGTGGCAAAGAAGCGGCGCGGTGCAGCAAACGGGGTTTTTTTTCTGTACAAAGTATGCGCATGCTCCGTTGGGTGCTTGTGCGCATCCATGGAGACTTGGGAGGAAAAAAAACCTTTTTGCAAGGGGACATGGGCGGGTGCCGGATGCCACCGGAAACGAGATCAGACGCCCGCCCTTGCCCCGCGGTTACCGGAAATTAGTACCTCGGAGATACTAGTCTTTTACCCCACATCTTCGGCGGGAAGCCTCGGGTGAGCCACGAGGGCTCTACACTTCCCAGATGTGGCGGTGAGATCGCACCCAGAAAATCCACCTGTCTTCCGTCTCTCTAGCGTGGCTAATGTTCCGTGTGACCGCAGCCCAAGTGAGCTTTATCTCCCTGATCCCATTTTCCCATTACTTAGGAAACAAATACACATCCCTCCTCACACCTGTCCATGGACAACCAACAAGCAACAGGCCAAGTAGTACTCCTTGGAAAACAAGTCCCTGGCTGAAGCAGAAGTTGAACTCAGGACTTGCTGTGCCAAGTCCACCCTTCAGTCCATTCAACACCACATTCATCCTGTGGAAGAAGAAATTCATTCTCTACGGTCTACCACTGATACTCAAGCTCCTCTTAGCCATCTCTAGCATCCTGTGCTTTTCGGGGGAGGGCAAGTACCCCCACACACATAGTCCAAATGGATGTGGTACAGAGACCCGTAGAGCCAAAGAAGCAGGCTCAAGTTCCTAAAGCTACATTTCTCAAAGTTAGTATCAGGCCAGTCTACACTTCTAATAAGCTAGGCTAGTAGATGGGACTGTACCAGTGGGGGGCACTCCTTCCACTAGTAAAGACAAGCTCTTTCAGAACCTTCTAGCCCTGCCCTGGTAAAGAGGGGGAGGAATAACCCACACAAGGACACCCCCTTTCGCCATTAATAGACGCTCTCTTGAACTCTGGAGGACGATGGAAGACAAGAGGGCCTGGCGTGATTGGAACACTTTCCCTATGAAGAAAGGATAAAACGCTTGGGGCTCTTTAGCTTGGAGAAACGACGACTGAGGAATTAGATAAACATATGGAGCAGAGGTCCATCACTGGCTATTAGCCACAAGGTATAGATAGGAACTCTCAGTCTGGGGCAGGTGATGCTATGTATTCTTGGTGCTTTGGGGGGGGGGGCAACAGTGGGAGGGCTTCTGGTGTCCTGGCCCCACAGCTGGACCCCCTGATGGCACTGGTATTTCTGGCCACTGTGTGATACAGAGTGTTGGGACTGGATGGGCCTTTGGCCTGATCCAGCATTGGCTTCTCTTACATTCTTATGTTCTTATGTGATGTGGCCCATGGGTTCGCGAAGAGTTGGACTTGACTAACTTAAAAAAAAAAAACCCCCCCCCCCCCGAGCCGGCCTTGGCTGGGAGGGCGGGGTATAAATTAAATAATAAATAAATTTTTTTTAATGTAAGAACATCCGTATTTCTGTGCAAGGTGAAGCCTTTTGCATTGGCCCAGCCAGGAAGAGTACATTGTTGTCCTCTCCTCTCCCACATCACTTCCATTTTAACCTCACAACCAGGGGTCATTTCCTGCCGGAGCGCACAGGAGCGGAGCTCCGGCAGTAAAGAACCCAGGGGGTGGGCACATGCAACAAGCCCCACCCCCTGCTCCCAGCAGCCCTCAGTCAGAGCAAGGAGCAGCCAGGTAATCTGTAGAGCCCCCCTGGCCCAAAACAGTCCAGTGGCACCTTTAAGACCAAGTTTTGTTCAGGTACGAGCTCTCCCTCCTCTGTGAGGACAGATCGGCACGTTCCCCCCCCCCAATAGCTAGCAATCCAAAACAGTCCAGTGGAGCCTGAGCAGTGGGTGTTGCCTTCTGACACACTTCCGGTGATGTCAGGGGGTGTGGCATTTGCAAATAAGTTATGCTAATGAGTTATGCTAATGAGCTCCTGCACCTATTTTTCTACAAAATGACCCCTGCTCACAACCCCTCGTGAAGCAGGCGACTGGCCAATGGTCACCCGGTGGGCTTCATGGCAGAGAGGACTTGCATCCAGGTCTCCCTGAAGGCTGCCTGACATTCTAAACAGCAGGCTACACCAGCCCACCTTGAGAGGTTCCTCTTTAATCTGCCCATCACAGCCCAACCCCTAGCAAGCCGCAGAGCTGGGCAGATCTCCCCCTGCCATGACATTCTGTAACACTGAGCCCACCTGTGTCCCTTCCTCCTACCTTGCTTATGTCCCATTGCCAGTGCTTCTCTATGGCAGACGCTTCTTCCCCTCCCCTCCGACTTCTCTTCTACCGCAGACGCCACACATTCCCAGGAAGTCTCCCTTCCAAGCACTGCTTCGGCAGGATGTCAGCATCATACTGCCCCACCCACCCCTTACCTAGAAGCCTGAAGAGAAGCTGTTTTGTAGCAACTTGGTAGTTGAAGATATTGACTCCCTGGTTGTTGTTGACTCCAAGGCGTGCCCCGGCTCTCACAATGGCCCGGCACAAGTTGGCATTTCCCTTCATGTAGGCCAAGAGGAGCACTGCAAGGAATTTGAAAGTCTTTAGTCCTGTCCATGGACCCCTCCTTATCTGTTTAAGAGCAGGAGCATCTTGTACCCAGGGGGGGGGAAATCCTACAGCCAGTTGAACATCATAGAAAGTGTCTGCTTTTGAGTTTCAAAGACGCTTCAATCGCAGCATGCCTGAAAGCAAAAGGGTCCCAGTAGGCTTGCCAAGTCCCCCCGGGGGGCGGGAAAAACCCCACCCCAGAGGCCCGTTCCCTGCCGCCGGCGGATCAGGCCCCGGGGGGAACCCCACCCCGGTGTGCGTGTCCCCAGGAAGTGACGTTATGACGCCGGGCATGCTGGGGGCGGGGCCACAGTCATCCGAGGGAAAACTCTATGTTTTTCCCTTGGATGGTCGTGGCCCCGCCCCCAGCGTGCCCGGCGTCATAACATCACTTCCTGGTGACCTGCATATGGCGTGCAGACCAGGAGTCCCCCGGTAAAGAGATTTTCGACTTGGCAACCCTAGGTCCCAGTGAGCCATTATTCCTTGCTTCCCGGAGCATCTTCAGGCTCATTCACAAGAAATGCTTACAGGGCTACACATTTCCCTATATTTACATAGCATTACACCAACCGTTATTTAATGCTTAGCAGCCCGGTCTCATGCAGGCATAGTCAGAAGCAAGCTCCGCTGAGTTCAACATGGCTGACTCTCAGAAAGTACGTCTAAAAGGGCAGCCTAAAAATACTGGAACATGGCACGTCCAAGGGAGCAGCCAGAAGAGACAGTCACCTGCCCACCCACGGCACCGCTAGCCCATTGGGGGCTGCAACCCATTGCACTGGCTGAGCTCAGGGGTGCAGATGACTGGGCAGGATGAGGATTTGGCACGCCTGAAGAGGAGAGAGAGCACTCATCTGACCAGCGTCTGAGATGGCCGAACAAAGCTACCTTGCCCAGGTCCCAGTTGCTCAGTGCCACCTGCTCTGACCTACAGTGGCCCTTCAGGGTCTCAAGTGAGAAAGGGTTTTGCCCCCAACATGTGCAACTAGAGAGGGAAGGAACTGGTTGTGGGACCTTCAGAAGGCAAAGCAGGAGGCTTCACCACTGAGCAAGGCTAGCCTAGCTTCAGGAGAGCCCTCTCCCTCAAGATCCTCTTTTCTACACTTATAAAGGGAAAATACACAGAATCAAGACTTTAAACTTAAGAGGAGGAATCAGAAAATCAAGGAAAAGTTGATCTCTACAAAAATTCTGGGAAAAATATAAGGCAACTCCCTCTGTTTCAGGACTACATCACTTATATATTGAGGGAGTCCCAGACACTTTTGAGGGAGTAAGACCCCAATATACTTGTATTCAGAAGAGTTATACACTTTACAACTTAATTCAAGATTCAATAGCATGTTTAGGGAACTTTTATATCAGTAGAAGAAAATATTTGCAAACTCTGTATAATCAATTTATGGTGGGAAAATGAGATAGATTTAATGACTGTATGAGGTACTGTAATAGAGAAAAGATCAATGTGCATTACTGTATCCCCAATTATGGAGCTGCAGTGGCTCAAGTGGTTAAGACGCTGAACTGCAGGCTGTGGAAGGTCAGTAGTTCAGCAGTTCGAGACCCGAGTTGCCGCATGACGGAGTGAGCTCCCGTCTCTAGTTCCAGCTCCTGCCAACCTAGCAGTTCGAAAGCAAGAAATTGCAAGTAGATAAATAGGTACCACTTCGGTGGGAAGGTAACAGCGTTCCGTGCGCCTTGGTCTTTAGTCATGCCGGCCACATGACCACGGAAACGTCTTCGGACAGCGCTGGCTCTTTGGCTTTGAAACGGAGATGAGCACCGCAACCCTAGAGTCGGATTCGACTGGCTTTCGAGCAAGGGAACCTTTACCTTTACCTTTTATCCCCAATGATATGTTTGCTCATTTTGGAAAAATAAAAATGTTATGTTAAAAAAAAAAGATCCTCTGTTCTTGTCCATGTTGCATGATGACCCTGTCAGATTCAGTTCACACAACCAGGCAGAAAGCAAGCCCCAGTGAGGTCATGCACATCAACAGGCCGACATCAAGAGACCAACGGATGTGCTCATCTTTCTTAAAGGGTCCCTCAGAGCTGTTCTTCTGCCCTCTGCAAATCCGGTTTCTTTCGTTAAGGGGGCGGCTGCAGCATGGCTACTGTTTTCCTGGTATACTATAATGTGGCCTGTTTGGAGATTATTACACCTCTACTGGACAAGATTGCTGGCCGCACAAATAAAGCCAGGCCTGGATACCTTCTATCTGACATGAATCCTAAGATTACTTACCGAGTTGCTAGATTCTGTGTGTTGATCCTGAGGCTCAAATTTGAATTCTGCTTATATTTTGTATTTTGTTTTTATATACAGGAATGTTTTTATTATAATTTTCATGTATACAGATGGTCTAATGACTGCAATAAATATATACATACATACATTTCCTGGTAGAGTACGTGTGCTCCTGTGCTGTCTCTGTCGCTCAGCGGGAGAGCAGGGGAATGCAGAAGATACCAGGCTTAATCCTCGGCATCGCCACAGTTAAAGGAT
The DNA here is from genome assembly GCF_001447785.1 of Gekko japonicus. Taxonomy (NCBI): domain Eukaryota; kingdom Metazoa; phylum Chordata; class Lepidosauria; order Squamata; family Gekkonidae; genus Gekko; species Gekko japonicus. The sequence continues at coordinate 515,598 of NW_015173696.1, read as the reverse complement.
CTCGGGGGTTGCAAAAGATGTTGTGGAGAGCACTTATGTTGCACTGAATGTTTTTAAAATGCAGTTTTAATGTTTTATGTATTGGGCAGTGGCCCCATCTGTACGCCGCCCTGAGCCCGTTCGCAGGGAGGGCGGGTTATAAATTTAAATAAAATAAATAAATAAATCTCTCTGTGCATCTGCTGGTCAGCAGACAAGATTGAGCTAATTAGACCAGTGATCCGATCAACAGTATAAATAAAGCACTCTGTACCTCCAGTCTGCGTACAATTAGGGACGAGGTCTTTTTAGTTGAAATGATTTATGGGCCACCCGTCAACAGTCAGACTCCCCAAGCATCTTACCTGTGTTTCCTTCGGCATCTGGTTTGTCAAGAGGGTACTCCGACATGCATTCCAAAAAGAGGTCAAAGATGGCCGCTGCGTTGTCTTTCCCATATTGCCCCAGGATGTGCATCGGGGACTGGCCTCTGGCAACAAAGACATTGAGCACATTACAGAGATCCGCACCGCACCTCTGGCTCAAGCCTACTACCTTTGACACAACAGGCACCTTTCAAGGAGACCGCGCTGAAGCAAGGGGCTGCTTTCTAAAGGCATTGCAAACCATTCCCAATGGCGCCTTCTGCCAGCATACAGGAATTTATAACGCTGCAAAGCAGCCATCATCAGCAGGGAACAAGTCATTATTGCCACCAACCAGGGCTATTTTTGGGCAGGAACGCTCAGGAACGGAGTTCCGGCTGGCTCCTGAGTTGGCCACGCCCAGCAGGAACTCATTAGCATAATAGGCCACACCCAACAGCAGAAACTCATTAGGATTGGCTACATTAGGGGTGTGTGGCCTAACATGCAAATGAGTTCCTGCTACAAAAAAAGGCCCTGGGTGTTGACAACAAGGTAAACAAAATAACAAGCAAAAGGTGGGTGTGGCTGGATAACCACACTTCTGGTAACATGTGGGTGCGGCCTAATGTGCTAATGAGCTGTGTTGTCAGGGGTGTGGCCCAATATGCTAATGAGTTCCTGCTGTTGGGTGTGGCCTATTATGCTAATGAGTTCCTGCTGGGCTTTTTCTACAAAAAGAGCCCTGCCACCAACAAAGGGCATATCCAGCACTGTTAGCATGCCAGATATCTAGTTCTCACTGAGACAAGGAAGCCTATGTATGAGCCAGTCCACAGATTGTAACAAGGGGCGTGGATTCACACGACTGAAGACATCCATCCATTAAAGAGCTTCCTGCACACATTAACCAGCATTCCAGCAAGAATTAATTTCAAATATCCTCCCTGATGTCCTAATTCTCCGAAAGCATGGAACATTTTTCAAAGGGGCCTTTTTAGTGCGGAAACCACCATTTCGTAACCTTAGCCCTGATAGAAAGAAGCCTCAGCATTCACCAACGGTACAAGTCCAACTTATATCACGGTTCACATAGTGAATGCTGTCAGCCAGCATCTCAGAGTGGATTTGGGAACCCAGGGGAGGAAAAGAAAAACACAAAGATCTATAGAAACGGGCGGGTTCTTTCCTGGAGAAAGAATGTGGTGAAGTTTACCTGACATTAAAGGCTTCTGCATCCACGGTGCATTCTGTCAGGAGGACACGGATGTTGTTCAGACGCCCCTGCATCACTGCCAGATGGAGGGCTGTGTTTAAAGGTACAAAAGAGAGATTCGCCATTCAACCATCAGAAAGTCAAGCACAAATCTGTACACGCTTCTCCGCACAGAGACACACAAGTTCCATGCCAGTTAAATCCTAAGGCTGCATTTAAATGATGCAAGGAACAACCCAGTGAGCCAGTGCGGTTTAGCAGTTAACAGTGTCCGCCCAGGCTCCAGGAGACCTAGGTTCTATTCTCTGTTCTGCCGTGAAAGCTTGCTGGGTGATCTTGGGCCAATCACATACTCTCAGCCTAACCTACCTCACAGGATTGTTGTGAGGATAAAATGGAGAACCGAATAATGTAAGACACTTTGGGTCTCCATTGGAGAGAACACTGAAGTATAAATGAAGTCAATAAATAAAAAGAGGACTGAGGGGCGTGGCATGTGTACTGTGCAGAATAGTGTATTTTGATTGGCTGATGACTGAGAGTGTGGGAGATGTTCTGAGAGGAATCTGTGTGTGCGTTTTTATGGAAGATTCTGTGTGTGAAGTTTAAAGAGAGAACATAGCCTGTGTGACTATGGGATTTTGAGACTATTTTTGTGTGAATAAGACCAACAGTTTAGTCTGTGTGACTAAGAGAGTTGATTGTATTCTGTGTGAATAAAGCAAAGAGACTAGCCTGTGTGGCTATATATATGAGAGAGTGTATAAGCCTGTCAGAGTGGAGTTTGAGAGACTGTTTGTGGCACCAAGCTTTGCCAGTTATACTTACAAGTTCCTTTCTTCAGCAACTGTTCAAAATAACCAGAAACCTATTTTGTTCTTTATTAAATAATTCATTTTTTGTTTAAACTTATCCCAGAAATCAGTACAGTACTTCCTCAGGGCCACATAGTCCTCTGAAGTGCCCAGACCCTAGGTCATGCTACCAAAACAGAGAGTTGGAATTTTTAATTCCTAGTGGCAGCAGAAAACTACCAAGTTTATATACACAAAGAGTGTTTAAAGGTGAACCGTTTCCCCTATAATCAAGCACGCCACACTTCTCTTTTCACAACACCGCAAAAGTACAGTGGTCTGTCTCCACATCATCCACAAAGAACTCCCAGTTCCCACTTTGGTCATCTGTCACCTCAGCTACAACCACATCACCTCAGCTACAACCACATCTCCTCCCTGCTCTTCCTGTCTGCTATCACACCTCAGCCCCCTCACCTCTACCCATCACATAATCATTCCTTTCTCCTTGCTCGGACTACGTAATGCACCCTCTCTTTTGTGTTCCCCCGGATTCAACACAAACTATAAACCCTCCCAGGAGCCTGCTTTCCTTTCTACTCTCATCTCCCCAGCCAGTGATCTTAGCGTCTCCAACCCATCCATCCAAAGGTCTCTTGTTCCAGCACACAGCCCTGTGCTTTCTTCCTTGCTGCCCGTTACACCTGGAACTGCTTCCCAGACCAGCTGCACGCTGTCCTTCAAATACCTGAAGCTGCTGGCACCGTCCCCTTTTACCCCCCCCTCCCCTGCTGACCAAAGCCAAAATATCTGAAACTGGAATGAATGCAGATTCTCTCCCTGTTTTGTCCCCCTCCCTCCTCCATCTGAAGTTTTAGAATGCAAGCTCTTTTGGGGGTGGGGAGAACTGGTCCTCTTGTATTCTGTAAAATACCATACCACCACCAACCCTTGCAAAGGCATATTTGGTTGCAGAACTAATGTAGAGTAACATTACTGCCAGAGGAGGTGGTAACGACTACAAGCATGGAGAGCTTCAAGAGGGAATTAGATAAGCATATGGAGCAGAAGTCCATCAGTGGCTATTAGCCACAAGGTATAGGTAGGAACTCTCAGGCTGGGGCAAGTGATGCACTGTTTTCTTGGTGCTTGGGAGGGGGGCAACAGTGGGAGGGCTCCTAGTGTCCTGGCCCCACTGCTGGACCTCCTGATGGCACCTGGCACTTTTGGCCACTGTGTGACAGAGTGTTGGACTGGATGGGCCATTGGCCTGATCCAACATTGGCTTCTCTTATGTTCTTAACAGGATGTTTTCCCCAGCCCAGGAGGCATGAATGAGCAGGAAGGTAGCAAATCTGAAATGACGACTTGCAAGGATCTTTTGCGAGCCGGTGCAAGGGGAGAGGAGGACAAGCTCGCCTCGGGGGAGTTACCGTTGTTCCCATTTTCGTCCACTGCCGCAAAGTCGACTCCATTCTCCAGAAGGACTGAACAAATCGTGGGAAGGTCTTGCTGGGCGGCAAGATGGAGGGCTGTCTGCCGGTGCTTGTTCAGCTCGTTGACCTTGGCCCCAGCGAGCAGCTGTCAGCAGAAAGGAGGAGAGTTCAGGGAAAGGTCTGCTTTAGCAACAGGGAAACATGTTGGAAGAGCACGAGCAGCCCATTACTGTTCACAATTACTGTAAAGCCTCGTCCCAAGCATTTATGGAATTCTTTTGATGCAAGATTTAAAGAGACCTCTAACCTACCAATCCATTTGGAACAAAGAGTGTAGTCTTGAATTACCAGATGCTATTTGGTCCTCCATTTGGGCCACCTCTCCTTTCCGCTCCAAAATTATTGATGTGCGTTTGAACTCAGATAAATTAATTTCACGCTGGTATCTCACCCCTAAAAAATTGGCTCACACTTCCAAAACACTTAACCCAAAATGCTGGAAAAATTGCAGGGATATAGGAAGTTACCTTCATTGTTGGATCTCCTGCCCTAAGATTACCCCTTTTTGGGAAGCTGTACTGATACAGGTTAAATCCATTATAAATCTAGATTTTACTCTTATGCCAGAACATTTACTCTTGGGAGACTGGGAATCTTTGACATGCTCATACTCACTTAAAGAAAGGGTGTCTTTATTACTTTACACAGCAAGAAATACTATTGCACTAACCTGGAAATCATCACAATCTCCTACAATCTCACAGTGGCATCAAAAATTATGGAAATTATACATCATGGCGAAGCTCACAGATAATCTGGATAACATGCTTAGGCCCTCTAGACAGTCCTATATTTCCTCTATATGGTTACCTATACTTGAATGTTTGTTGTCTCAAGGGGAAATTCCTCAATTAGTGGTTGATCTTGGATTATAACAATCTTTCTGGTTTACATATTGATTGCATAGGTAAAGGTAAAGGTTCCCTTGCTCGAAAGCCAGTCGAATCCGACTCTAGGGTTGCGGTGCTCATCTCCGTTTCAAAGTCGAAGAGCCAGCGCTGTCCGAAGACATTTCCGTGGTCATGTGGCCAGCATGACTAAACACCAAGGCGCACGGAACGCTGTTACCTTCCCACCGAAGTGGTCCCTATTTATCTACTTGCAATTTCTTGCTTTCGAACTGCTAGGTTGGCAGGAGCTGGAACTAGAGATGGGAGCTCACTCCATCATGCGGCACACTCAGGTCTCGAACTGCTGAACTACTGACCTTCCACAGCCTGCAGTTCAGCGTCTTAACCACTTGAGCCACCGCAGCTCCAATTGATTGCATAGTTATGTTTTAATTATAGATCAGATAGAATGGTTACTGTTCGCCTACTCAGAGAAATGTTGAGGTTTATATTCTGCTTTACAAAGTGCACAGATATTCTTCTATTTTAACATACTTCACCCGTATTGTTACTTGTTCTTTGTTAATTATTAATAAAACGTTAATTACAAAACCCCCACAATTACTGTAAACCCCTCTCTGCATGGGAAGTTCTCAGGACTGATGCAAAATGCTGCAGCAAGTTTCTCAATGGGGCAGGCTGCTGCCAGCGGGTCACCCTCACATCGCAATACCTGCCCTTGCATTCGAGCACAATTTGAACTGCTGGTTTTGACCTAGAAAGCCCTGAACTATATTGGGTACGAGGGTCTGACGGGCTGCTTTCTCTCATATGAAACTTCTCGTTTCAGGGATCTTCCTCTGGAAGCCCTTTCCTGGGTCCCTCCCCACAAGCAGTAACCAGTTTCATCACCCCAAGCAAGGGACGCCTGTTAAGAAAAGCAGAAGAGCCCTGCTGGATCAGACCAGTGGCTCATCTGGTCCAGCATCCCGTCTCACTCAGTGGCCAACCAGTGCCCCTGGAGGTCCAACAACAGGGCATAGAGACCGAAGCCTGCTGCCCTCTCCTGTGGAAGATGAGAACAAACCAATCCCCCATAGTGCAGGAAAAGATGCAAGGGCTTGGGCTTGGATGCACCTAACAGCAGCCTGGGGTTAGGTTGGGAGCCATGGTCTACTGCCCCTCCTTCAACACTGGTGGCCAAAAGTACCTGGACCCAGCCGCTGTGTCGGTGGCTTGGAAAGAGAACCATCTCTTGTTTCTAGAACACCCTGGCCTATGAGGTTCAGCTGGCACCTTTGACTCCTGACATTTAGACACCAGGCAAAGACCTTTTTTGTTCCAATGGTTCTTTGGTTAAGTTTTGACTGCTATCATTTAGTATCTACTGCTGATCTGGTTGTCCCCTGGGAATAAGGTTTAATTAGATGTGTTAAGAAATTCTGCTTTGACTTTTTAGTTACTTATTAGCCTGCTTTTGAGCAAATCATATTTTGGAAGAGTGGGATAGCAACAAGAGAAAACCTATGTAATAAAGTAATTGTTATTACAACCCCTCTGCAAGAAGAACCCATATCAAAAGCAGGCCTTCTAAGAGACGGCTGCCCAAAATAATGCAGAGATTCACACAAGACTTGCAAGCTTGTAAGATGAATGTGTGAACCCACATTTCAGGAACTATGAAATTGTTATAGTTCACCTTTCTTGCTGGGAATCAAGGTGGACTACATAGACTAAGTCAATACTATCAACAAGGTGGGCCATCCAATAGACAGTGTAAAAAGAGTTGGCTTTTAGAAATCTGGAACCAATCTGAGGCAGAGGTGAAGCAAAGCTTAAGTATTAACATGACACATTAAATAATGCAAAGATTACACAGTAGGAACAATAATAATTATTTCATGGCAGTGTGTGTAGCATAGCCAGGAGATCCTACGATTGTCTGGCATCCATAAGTTCTAGCTCTTTCAGCGTTATGCAACACTAGGTGGCGAGCGAGACTCGTTTTTACACTTGATCTTAGCCATTAGGCCGAGAAGCGATGAGAGACTCGTTTTTAAGGCAAGAGAGATTTCAGAGGTGGTTTGACATTTCCTGCCTCTGCGTCACACCCCTGGTATTCCTTGGAGGTCGCCCATCCAAATACTAGCCAGGGCTGACCCTGCTTAGCTTCCGAGTTGTGATGAGATCACGCTAGCCTGGGCTATGCAGTGGTATAGTCTACAGTCTCTAACCCTCTACACCAAGATTATTTCTTTTTAATTTTTTTTTTATTTTCCTTATATATAGAACATATAAACATTAAATCTAAACTATAACTAAATACAATATACTATAAACTAGGTGGTCACTGTGAATAGCATTAAACAAAATGAGAAATGAGAAATAGACAATATTTTCTTTTGCAGCACAGATAGATTTCATAGGCAGGTAAGTATTTCTTTATATTTTGCAGGTATTTTGCATCGAAGAGGAGAACTTTCGTCGTGTACATAGTCCAAGAAAGGCAACCATTTAATCAGTATGTTCGTGGAAAGTTCTTTTCCTTCAATTCTTTGTATGGTATCCGATATTTTGTCCATGGTTAGTAATTCCCATAGTTTAGTAAACCAATGATCAGTGGATATTGGGTTGGAGTCTTTCCAGCTAAACGCTATTACTGTCTTGGCAGCTGAAAGCATGGTGGAAATCAATTCTTGTTGAGTTTTAGGAATCCTAGTATCTATCCATAAGTCAAGTAAAATTTGCTTTGGGGTTTTTTCAATCTCATACCCTGTTATTTTCTTTATATACCAAAGTATTTTCCCCAAAAATTCTTTAATTATAACACATTTCTGACCCATTTTGTTAATGAATGTCTGCCTGTTGAGTGATTGGCACTTGTTCAAGCTGAATGTGAACCCCAGCAGAAACCATTCACCCAGTCTTTCTTCTCCAGCAATGAATGTTACAGAGTTATGGCTCCTCCCCAGCACATACCAGATTGCGCACAATGATCTCCGAGCCGGCTTGCACAGCGAGATGTAATGGCGTGAGCTTGGAGGCATCCTGGACCCGGGAGTTCACATTTGCTTGGACGCTGATCAGGAACAGAACACTCTCAATGTCGGAATTCTGAACGGCCACGTGGAGGAAATTCCGTCCTTTGTTGTCCATCTGAAGCAGGGGCCGAACAAACAAAAGTGAGCAAAAAATATCCTTCCGTAGCGGGTTTCCAAACACCCTGCCCAAAACCCAACATCTATATTCTTTTTTTTTTTTTTTTTCAACATCTATATTCTTAACGCCAACTCCGGAGGAGTACTTTGTAAGCAGCAAAGAGACAAGACAGTGCTCCCTTGCTGAAGGCTGTGCGGCCAAAGTGTGTTGAGGCAAGAAGCCCCATGATATGCATCATTAGCTAGAGCACACATACAAAAACCAGAAAGACAGCCATCTCCACAGTTCAAGTGTACCGGCATTTACCACTTTACATCGGGATGTCACCTTTGCCGCAGGCACTAACTGGCATCTCTTGCTTTTTTTTTTTTTACCCTGCTCCCCTACCCAAAACCAGACACTCAAGGCAGCCAAATAACCCACTATCCAATTAAAATAGTAAAGCAGACAGCAAACCTGCCAATATCTCTCAAAACGTAACAGCAGGTTAGATTTCGAAAACCAGGCAGCGGCTGGATAAAGACGTCTATCAAATACATTTTTATCCCACTTTTCTTTCAAGGAGCAAACGGGCAGCCTCCACGGTTCAACCTTCCCTCTTTAATCCTCATAAGGACCCCATTAGGTAGGTGAGGCTGGGGGAAAGTGACCGGCCCAAGGTCTTCCGGCACAGTGTAGATATGCACCCGACTCTCCTAGTCCATAAGCACAAACAAGAAGCCCAAAATCTGACTGTGCTAGAAAAGATGCAAACAACCAGAACTGGGGAAGTCGCTAACAATGGAAGTCCAATACAGAAATAGCTATATTAATTTATAATAAGTCAAAACAAAAACAGTACATATAACAGAAGTAGTACATATAACAATAAATATAGAACAAAAATACATCAAAAGCAACTAACCAGTAATCTAAGACAACAAAGACCCCGGGCTGAGGCATTTTGGAGCTTTAAGCGGATAAAAAACTTTTTTGCCCATTAATGAATTAGAGTTCTACCTAGTTGGGAGTGAAAATCTCTTAAATAAATGGAACTCAAGGATTTATTCCTAGTATAAATCAGACTGAGATATAAGGATCATCATATTTGTGTGATTACCAAAAAAGAACAGACTACAATTGTATTTTGCATTAAAGAATACTTCTGAGGAAGGTCCATGCATGAAACGAAGTTCAGCCCGGGGTCTTCGTTAGTAGTCGTCTTAGATTACTTGTTAGTCGCTTGGCTGTCAGTTGCTTTTGATGTATTTTTGTTCTATATTTACTGTTATATGTACTGCTTCTGTTATATGTACTGTTTTTGTTTTGACTTATTATAATATAGCCAGGGGTCATTTGCTGCAGGAGCACACAGGAGCGGAGCTCCGGCAGTAAAGAGCCCAGGGGGCGGGCACATGCAACAAGCCCCACCCCCTGCTCCCAGCAGCCCTCAGTCAGAGCAAGAAGCAGCCAGGTAAGTCGCAGATCTCCCCCTGGTCCCCCGGTCCAAAACAGTCCAGTGGCACCTTTAAGACCAAGGTTTATTCAGGTACAAGCTCTCCCTCCTCTGCCAGGACAGATCTGCACGTTTCCCCCCCCCCCCAATAGCTAGCAATCCAAAACAGTCCAGTGGAGCCTTAGTGGTGGGTGTTGCCTTCTGACACACTTCTGGTGATGTCAGGGGGTGTGGCATATGCAAATATGTTATGCTAATTAGTTATGCTAATGAGCTCCTGCACCTCTTTTTCTACGAAATGACCCCTGAATATAGCTATTACTGTATTAGACTTTCATTGTTAGCGACTTCCCCAGTTTGTTCTGGTTGTTTGCATTTTGACTCACTGGGAGGTCTTTCTTGTTGATTTGTGCTAGAAAAGAAGAACTTTGACCTGCCAGCGAAGCAGTTGGAGGCAAATGGACCTCCCAGAAGAACCCAAGGAGGGGGTTCTACCATATGAAAAGGCCCTTCTCTTCTTCCCTCCAAAAGCAATGGGACACAGAGCAGGGCCACTGCTGATAATCAAAGTACGCAGGCAGGTTTATTTGGGAGAAGACTTTCCTTAAGAGCTCCAGGCAGCCAAGCTTTTAAGCCTCTACAGCAGGGGTGTCAAACATGCGGCCCGGGGGCCGAAGCAGGCCCCCGGAGGACTTCTATCAGGCCCACAGTGGAACGGGCTGTCTTCTGCTTCTGCTTCTTCCAGTTCTGCTGCTGCTGCGTCATCGTAGGTTTGCAGCTTACAGAGACAAACCTGGACAGCATACTCAAGATCGCAACAGCACAGGCATTTTGATGCAATAATTCAGAGCAAGAGGTGTCAGTTATCAGACACTGTTAAATAAACAAAATATTGCAAGAGTGCTAATGTTTTAAGTGTGTTTTTATTTTAAGTAAAAAAAAAACCTTTGTGTTTGTGTCCTTTATAATGTTCATATCTCCGCTACCTGGCATTACATTTTATGACACACCCGGCCCGGCCCAACAAGGTCTCATTTATGTCAGATCTGTCATAACAAATTAGTTTGGCACCCCTGATCTACAGGTTAGAACTAGCACTCGGAATTGGAACCAGAAATTGTGGAAGCCAATGAAGGATGATATAATGCAATTTACTGGTATTATTTTTGAACCAGTTGAAGTGTCTTTTCTTTTTTAAATAAGTTTTTATTGTTTTTGTTAATAACATTAACATTACATACATCAAATACTTTTTGATTCTAAATTAATAAGGACAATTCCATACACCCTTAACATCTCTTCTCGCCATACAGCACTAGTAAGTACTATGAGTCTGACCAGTATAGATTACCTGCTATAGCCTATAAATATAACCATTTATGATAGATCTGCTTAGCAGGAAGAATATCCTTCATTACCATGTAGTCTAACACAGGGGCCCAAGTCCTAACAAATTTGGTGTAGGTTGGCGCATTACTGTTATTCGCTCTCATCAGGGAGTCTGTAATTTTTGCCATTATAAACTGATCCCAAATTTTCTCTTGCCATGTTGAAATTGTAGGAAGATAAGGAGATTTCCAAGCCGCTGCTATTGTTAACCTGGCTGCAGCTAATAATGTTGCTTGAAGGCAGTCCCATATAAAGCACACGACAGGAAGCGAACCTGGTCTCTCAAGGATCTGATGGGGGACTGCATCTTATCTTACATTCACATCCACATGCGGGCATTAAGCAAACACAAATCCATCACAGTCAATAAAATCCTGTGTTTCTTCAAACAAGAATCTACAAACTCCAACTGCTAACATTCAAAAGGCAGAGGAGACACGTCCGAATATAGATTCCCCGTTCACTGGCATGTTTAAGAGCAACCTCCCGTGGGACCCTCCCATGATACCCATGGGGATCATCCAGTTGCATCACACGAAGATGATCCATCAAAAGGACCCATAATGCCTCACAGCCTGTGGCTGGGGGGCATTTGCATCTCACCATACCTGCTCAGCGGCTCCTGGCTCCCGCTTCAGGATTGCTTCTGCTGCCTTGTTATTTTTGTAAGTCATCGCACACGCAAAAGGGGTCATGCCCTGCCGGTCACGTAGGTTGAGATGGATATCAGGGTGAGAGATCAGCAGCTGGATAATGACGGCGTGCTGATTAATAATAGCGACGTGGATGGGTGTTCTTCCTTCTGCATCCTACAAAGGGGAGGGTGAGTAAATGCGGTTAACGATACAGCGTTAAGTGCAGCCATGTGTAGATGCTGCCACAGAGAAACCTGTCAGCCTAAGAATGGCCAGTACGAGGTAATGGATGTTATGGAATTAACCCATAAGGCCACAATTTGACACGGACTCCTCGTAGGGATCCAAACAAGTCAATTTATTTCCAGAGATCTACTAGAGGCGGCTTACAACTACCAGAACAAAACAAAACCATTAAAAAAAAAAACCAAAGCCATCCAGGGAAGTCCAGTCTCATCAGATCTCAGAAGCTAAGCAGGGTCGACTCCAGGAAGAACCTGGAAAGGAAACCTCCAAGGAATACCAGGGCTGGGACACAGAGGCAGATAACAGTAAGACACCTCTCTGAAATGTCCAGGCCCCACTAGGGGTTGCCAGAAGTCAACCACAATTTCCAGGCATACACACACACACACAAAATACTCATTAAAAAAACCTCCACAAAAACCCACAATGCCATTATAGAAACCTCTACAAACAGCCCAATGCCCTTAGAACAAGAAAAGGACACGACAGTACAAAATACACACAGAGCTGCCTGAAATAATAATAATATACTTTATTGTCACTGTACATAGTACAACGAAATTAAGATGCAATCATTCGGTGATCTACAACCATACTCATATACACTCACACAACCATTCACAACCATCCCACAACTCCCTTAAGGTTCACATTGCAACTTAAACCACCAATGTCACCCAAATTCCAATTCATACAGCATTTAAAGCAATAATAGCTCTCGAATAAAAACTGTTTTTTAATCTGTTTGTCCTTGTTTTAATTGTCCTATTGAAATGAGGTAGATAATGATTCTTGGGCCAGACGAAACCATGGAACAGGATGGAAGAGATAAAACCCGTGAACACCTGGGTAAAAAGGAATACTTTAGCCTGTCACCTAAAAGCAAGCAAGGTAGGCGGCTACGTGAGCCCCCTGGGGCGGTGGGAAGAGCCTATTGCAGGCACAGAGGAAGATAGCAAGGGGCCTGCCGGGAGGTGAAGACCCAGAACGTGTTCCCCCTCCTGTACCTGTGCGTTGACATTGGCGCCAAACTCTAGAAGGCACTGCACCACCTCTTCGAGGCCCCAAGAAGCTGCCAAGTGCAAAGGCGACTGTCCATCGTGGGCCTCCTCGTCCCCCTCTCCATTGGCACCTGGCTGCCTTGGGCTGTTGACGTCGCAGCCACTAGGGAGAAAGTGGCACGTCAGTCTAGCCCCCCCAGGCTACATTTGCACTTTGAGAAACCCCAGCCAAGACGGTACCGGTCTTCCCAATACAATCATGCAGAGAAGGAGCTTGCCAGATGATTGGTCGACAGGAGCCAAAGAGAAGCTGCGCTTCCTGGCCAGCATCAGCCTTTGGAAATCTGGCTTCAGACGACCGCACGGACAGTCCAGCTCCTCAAACAGGCCTGTGTCTAACCTGCGGATCAGGAAGCAGGAGATCTGTTCGTCGTTCTCGTCGACGGCTCTGTGAAGGAGGGTCTGTAAACATCCGCCTGGCCCTGGACCCCAGCAAGTTGCGTCACAACCGTGTCTCACCTGCAGGCAGAGATGCAGAAAGATTCAGAAGGAAAAGTTCTGCTCATTAATAGCTAGCGGACATCTGAGCAGGGGTAAAGTGATCTGTAGGGCTGCAGTGGCTCAAGTGGTCAAGACGCCGAACTGCAGACCGGAAGGAGTGAGCTCCCGTCTCTGGTCCCAGCTCCTGACCAACCTAGCAATTTGAAAGCAAGAAATTGCAAGTGGGTAAATAGGTACCGCTTCGGTGGGAAGGTAACAGCATTCCGTGCGCCTCGGCATCTAGTTGTGCTGGCCACATGACCACAGAAATGTCTTTGGACGGCGCTGGCTCTTCGGCTTGGAAACGGAGATGAGCACCGCAACCCTAGAGTCGGATTCGACTGGCTTTCGAGCAAGGGGAACCTACACCTTTACTAAAGTGATCTGTGGACACAAGGGATCACAGATCTTTCCCTTGTTCTCCCTCCCTCAGCAGTCCTTTCTGACCACAGCAATGCAGATTCCCAGAGTCACAGACCTTAACATGTACTAAAAGACCTCTTGATGGGAAGACGTCACTGAGAAGCTGGGGGGGGGGGGCGGCCAAGCCACCTTCCTACCAGTGGCTATTAATCACTGTGGGCCCCACAACTCTGGGAATCAACTTCCCCGGGGGTCAGAAAAGTCTGCAGGACTGGAGGAAAGATTGGGGGGGGGGGGAGATTCGGCACCCATCAGAAACTTGTAGTGAGGTTGCTGGATCCAAACCCACCGATGCCGTGGAATTTTTCATAGTTCTTGTCCACTTTGAAAGTTCAGGTAAAGGGAGAAGGAAGTAACTGGTGACCAGTGTTCCCTCTAAGCTGAGTTAGCGTGAGCTAGCTCACAGTTTTTTAGCCTCCAGCTCACAGATTTCTGTCTTCGCTCAGGAAGGATGGCTCCAGAACAAACTAATTTATGCAGTAGCCAAATCGCTTGCTCACAACTTCAAAGCTGGTAACTCACAAAGTATAATTTTTGCTCACAAGACTCCATAGCTTAAAGGGAGCATTGCTGGTGACACAGTTATTAAAAAGCAGCACACATTATGAAAAATGTTCATCGTGCACTGTGACCCAGCAGCAGTCTTAATTTTTTTTTTCTTAAACAGAGAAGATAGCACAAGATCAGCCACCCGGCCTTACCAGCGTCGAGGCGATATCTTCCAGGTTGTTCTCCAGAGCAAGCCAGAGCGGGGGGTTGCCTTTGTCATCGGGCACGGACATGTCTGCCCCCCGCGTGCAGATTGCGTCGACCACAAGCGGCAGCTGGTTCTTGATGCCCAGCTGGAGGGCCGTCTCTCCATCCTGCGTCCTGCAAGAAGGGCCCATTGCTGTACACGGAACCAGCCACTGCTGGGGCGTCATCGTCAGCCGTAACGTCAATAATAAAATGACCCCTTGACATCATGCTGAGGAGCCCTTCTCCATTTTAGGCTCACGACAACAGAGTGAGGTAGGTTAGGCTGTGTGTGACGGGCTCAAGGTCACCCCGCAAGCCTCCGAGGCTACTCAAGTGGAACATCCACACAACTGGGTGCAGGACAAGAATAAGCATTCCAGCGACAGCATCACTGACACATCGATGCTTGTAAATCCAGTGTCACAGGAAACTGTGCAAAATGCGCTCGTAATGCATAACATATAATGTGTAACAGTATAAAGTAAATATAAAGGTACAATAATGTATAATCATAATTCTTTCTAGGTGAACGGGTGGGAAAGGAAGTCCTCAACAGAACAGGACGACGAAATTCTCCGGAGTAAACTCCCGTTTCGTAGAAAACGTCTTCTGAAAGTCAAAAAATGTCTCTCATGTATCCATAGATTGCAATCTTTTTCAGCAGGATAATATACAAAATCCTAATCCATAACGAATGGTATCTTTTGCAGAAATTCTTACAAAGATGGGCAAATGCCTTATCCTGTTGAAAAGACTGCAATCTATGGATACATGAGAGACATTTTTTTGACTTTCAGAAGACATTTTCTACGAAACGGGAGTTTACACCGGAGAATTTCGTCATCTTTGTTCTGTTGAGGACTTCCTTTCCATCCGTTCACCTAGAAAGAATTATGATTATACATTATTGTACCTTTATATTTACTTTATACTGTTACACATTATATGTTATGCATTACGAGTGCATTTTGCACAGTTTCCTTTGGGTCTTTGCTAGTTTTCGTGGCTGTGACCCGTTTGGTTTTTCATTGTAAATCCAGTGTCTGCAACAAGCTGGGACCCACGAGGAATCATTGGGGGGCCTCGAAATACCTTAAAATAGCATCCTTCAGGATTCTCTGGAGGAGTATAGCAGGCTCATCCCTGTCTACACACACCGCTTTTGGGGCCTTTAACTCATCATCATCTGTTGTCAAACTTTCCATGCTCCTAGAGCCTATTGAGTCCCCATCAGGTATCTGAGGATTCTTCCCCTCCTACCCTCTGTGCTCTTTAGGTGTATTTAGGAAGCCATATCTGTGGAGGTTCCCAAGTAGTTAGAGGCTTGTCTGTGGCCTGGTCTTGCAGCTGTCATCAACTGCCCAGTGGCCAGTTAACTGCTAGATACAGTGCTGGTTTAACAATACACCCATTCAAAAGAAAACTATTATGTATTGGCTTTGGGGCAAGCAGGGATGGAGGTACCTGCAAACGTTCCTTCAAATCTCCAACCACTGGCTGGGCATCGGCTCCCCACTGAACACCGAAATCTCCCGGCTACTACCAAATCATAGAATGGTGGGCATCGCACAGTCTTGTGTATTTCCCATTATTGTCCTACAGATTCAGGGCGCTGCCCGGGTTGTACCTGACGTTTATATCGGCCTGATGCTCCAGCAGGAAGAGCGCACTCTTGCTGTCCTGCCTCTGGATTGCCATGTGCAACAGCGTCTGCCCGTCTGACATGGTGTCATTGATGGAGGCCCCGGATCCGAGGAGCTGAGCTGCTATGATGTGCATGCCTAGGGAGGAACGGAGGCATGTTATTACGTCATGGAACACCAGATGGGTTTTTTAAGGACTCGGGAGACTGCAGCAAAGCTTTCCTTTCCCGTTGAGAACAACTCCAGGAGCATCCGCGGCTGCCCAGAAACTGAGGCTACCAGTCTGAACAACCAGCATACAGAAGGGGAGAGTTCTCAAAGGGTAGGTCCTATGGGTACAAGTCGGGGCCTCAGAAGGGACCGCACCTACCCACAGCGGTGCCAAGCGGCAGCTACCTGCTTGCGGAGAGGAGGGACTGGGCGCTGCCCCTAGCAAGCTGCTGCCTACTACCTCCCCTTCATCCCCCTGAAAAGCCGATGCGGCTGAGGACCAACGTTCCCTCTAAGCTGTGGAGTCCTGTGAGCAAAAATTCTGCTTTGTGAGCTACTGGCATTAAAGTTGTGAGCGAGTGATTTGGCTACTGCATAAATTAGTTTGCTCTGGAGCCATCCTTCCTGAGCTAAGACAAAAATGTGTGAGCCGGAGGCTAAAATAATGTGAGCTAACTCACACTAACTCAGCTTAGAGGGAACATTGCTGAGGACTGAACAAAAGGGGAAGCACTAGACTGGGGTATGTGGCCAGAACTGTCCCTCCCCTACTCACCTCGTGCGTTACTGAGGGAAGAGGAAGTGGGGAAGAGCTTCTTGCGCCACCAAACCATTCTTGTTATGGAAACTTAGATCCATATATACTTTTGTAACCAATGCCTAGTGAGATTTTTTTTTATTGTAAACACACAGCACTGGGGCCTGCTGCTTGAGCACCAGCTGGCACTAGGCATGGCGGCTGATGTATAAATACAAGGCACCATGGGCACAAATAAACGTCTATAGTTCTATACACAGTTCTCTGGCTTTAACATCTCATCCTAGCCAGCTTCTGTCTCCAACCTGAAAAGAATCTAAGAGGCGGGGGGAGTGAACAGGTAGAGAGGAGACGGACAAAGTAATGGATATAGTACTAAGGCAGGGCAGACCTACAGAAGTCCATCCTTAAACCCCACTGCCCAAACCTGTGGCCACTCCAGGCAGCAAACAGATCCACAGTGATTACCCTCCATCATCAGTTTTAGAACTTGGATCTCTCTTGCCTTTCTGCTCTACTGCCAAAGCTAAAGATGCTTGTCTGTGCCTTCTTAATCCGTCTAGGCGCTCTGAAACCATCCAGGGACTAGAAAATACGACTCTGGTCCTTACTCCAGTGGTTTCAGGCAAATCTCTTCTTCAGGTGCAGAGGGAACAGAGATGCCAGAGCAAACCAACTGCAAAGGATGATGTTCTATAGCACCACTATCTTCACCCCAGGCCAGTGTAGCTTTGAAGCTACAGCTGGAAAGCCATGACTCATACGGGGCCTTTATTAACTGGATTTGTCCAATCTGCCACAAGCCTACACGAGAAACTGAGTATGCATCATGGCTTCCCTTTCCCTTATCATGCACAGGGGTAATTTCCTCCAGGAGCGCACAGGAGCAGAGCTCCGGCAGTAAAGAGCCCAGGGGGCGGGCACATGCAACAAGCCCCACCTCCAGCTCCCAGCAGCCCTCAGTCAGAGCAAGAAGCAGCCAGGTAAGTTGCAGAGCCCCCCCTCCGGCCCAAAACAGTCCAGTGGCACCTTTAAGACCAAGTTTTATTCAGGTACAAGCTCTCCCTCCTCTGCCAGGACAGATCTGCACGTTCTCTCCCCCCCCCCCATAGCTAGCAACCCAAAACAGTCCAATGGAGCCTGAGCGCTGAGTGTTGCCTTCTGACATACTTCCGGTGATGCCAAGGTACACACTTGGCGTATGCAAATAAGTTATGCTAATGAGTTATGCGAGTGAGCTCCTGCACCTCTTTTTCTATGAAATGACCCCTGATCGTGCAAATAATCAGGAGAGGGTGGCTAAGACGTACTGCCCTGAGACACGGATCCACTTCTTACAACAACCTACTCCAACTCCTTAAGAGAGAGCTGCCTCTGAGTCTAGACACCTAGCTTGTCACTTCTTTATTGTTTTCCTTGAGATCTTCCCTCCAAAGAACACAGGCACTTTCCCACAATATCTTCACACTTGCCTGTCCATAATGCCAACCCCAATACTGTTTGGTCTCTGGAGTCCTTGAGACTGAAGTCAGGAATGATCTGCAAGTTGTTGGTGGCGTGAAGGGCGTTAGCTAAAAAATAAAATCAAATTTTAATGTTCTTCTGTTACTATTCTCCACATTACCGTTTTGCTTTGAAAAGAAATACTGGCGTTAACAATGGTATCTTGTTTATTTACGAGTTATTTCAGTAGATTTTACGCCACCCTCCCCCTGCAAGGGCAGGGCTCAAGGCGGTGTACAACACAGTAAATTTATGACAAATATAATTTTAAAACAATAAAAACACGTTACATGGCTCAAATGGGATTTCCAGAAATGATATCTTCCACCCGTAAGAATAAAGTCAGTGTAGAAAAAAATAAAGATGCACAAGATGATTATAGTACGCCCACGCAAGAGAGCCTTTACCTTTTTGTTCCAGTATGACCGACACCACATCTGGGTGGTTATACGCTATTGCCATGTGAAGGGGCGTCTGCAAATAGACATTATCCGCTGTGTTTGGGACGTTTGCCCATTTCTGGGCAGGCACCGCTTCCTCCGTCTGGATGTTGGGGTTCGCTCCTTGCTGCAGCAACTCTGCTGTGAGGTTGGCCAGGCCGTGTCGACAGGCTGTGTGCAGTGGCGTTTCTCCCTTTAAGAGAAGAGTTTGGTCGACTTAAGACACGATTGTTGGGGGGAAAGGAGGGGGAGAAAGAGAGAAAGAACCTCTTCAATACAACTTGGAAGCAGCATCTGTATGTAATGACAGAGCTGAGCACTTAACGGTGCGATTATAAGCAATTTTAACATCCTTCTAAGTCCAGGGGCTTGGCAGGGTGCAATTCTGCTCCAGGCTTCACTGTAGGGTTGCCAAGTCTATCTTCCACCCCCAGCGGGGGACTTTGGGGGCGTTCCTGGAGGGGGTGGGGCATCCCCGACGTGATGACGTCACATTGGGGATGTCCGCCGCCCGCCCACGCGCCGGATCTCCAGAAATGGCAGTTCCCTGCACTTAAAGGAGCCAGCGTTTCCCCTTTAAGAGCAGGAGTCGGCGTTTCCCCTTTAAAAGCAGCCGCGTTTCCCTTTTAAATGCACGAAGCTGGCATTTCCCTGCGAGCCTGTTCTCAAGCGGAGATCGGGCTTGGGATGAAACACAGGCTTGGGAGGAAACACGGGTTCCACACACTTAAAGGGAGAGAGAGGGGTGGCTGTGGGTGTTGGGGGTGGGGCTTCCCCCGCTGGCCATCTGGCCGGCGGCGGATAGAACCCCCCCCCCAAAAAAAAACGGGGGACCCCTGGCAAACCAGGGGGGTTCGGCAACCCTACTTCACTGTGAGAATGCTAAGAACGGGCCTGCCTGACAAAAACTGAGTGGCCATCTAGTTCAACATTCTCTTTCTTATAGCGGCTGGATACCTCCAAAGAAGCCTACGAGCAAGGAATCGAGACAATGGCCTATATATTTTCAGTGTTGCCTGTAGGAAACACAGCCGTTCACACTTTCCAATTCCACAAACGTGTCAAACAGCACAGCTTTATATGCCAAGTCACAAATGATGCATTGCATAAGGTTAAAGCAATACAGTACATGTAGATTTGATTGGAAAAGTGTTATTACATATATGCCAATTTCCCCTAGAATTTGGTTATTCTCCCTGAAAAACCAGTTTCTTCTCATGGCTTTAGAATTCCTAGAAATTTTACGTATCTATGTCTTAAATGCTGAAAGCCCTGAAGATCACTTCCAACAAGCCTTTGGGTTCTTTCCAACAGCCACCAACCCTTTAAAACGCTAAGGAGAATTAGGTATGTGAAACAGACACCTGATTCCTTGGAATCCAGAAGGGGCAAGGACAGGATCAGGCATCAGGATTCCATGTCCCCTACTCTACCTTTCCTCTCTCACTCTTGAAAACATGTGCCAGGGGATACTACTCAAAGAGATGCTCCTGCTACACTCACCATCTTTCCCACCCTTTAGTTGAGGAAGTATTGGATGAAATGGGCCCAACCTAAAATCCACTCTCCATCTCGCCCAGGGTAGAACAACAAACTGACCTATAGCACACCCATCTTTCCAGAAGTCGCTGGAAGCTGCAGTAAATGTTTTTGGTTTATTACTCAGTGCATTCCCCTCCCATGAGCTGCAAAAAGGGAACCGGTAAGCAGCCATTTATGGACAGCTACACTGAAACAGCCTTTTAATTCCTCCTCTTTACCCATTTGTTCCTGTGGTTGACTTTGGCACCGTGAGTCGCCAGGAAGAGCGCTGCAGCCTCGTTTCCTGCCCCTGCCGCCCTCTGCAGCAAGCTGATTCCTAGAGGCAACAGAAAATGGACACGGAGAGTTAAAACGGTAGATAAAAAACCATTCAAGTCGCCATCTTGTGTTTGCCAGTGCAAGGCCTCAGGGCAGCATTTTCTTCATCACTATCTTGTTTTACTACTTATAGCCATAAAGGTAAATCTAAAGGTTCCCTTGCTCGAAAGCCAGTCGAGTCCGACTCTAGGGTTGCGGTGCTCATCTCCATTTCAAAGCCGAAGAGCCAGCGCTGTCCGAAGACGTTTCCGTGGTCATGTGGCCGGCATGACTAAACACCAAGGCGCATGGAACACTGTTACCTTCCCACCGAAGCAGTACCTATTTATCTACTTGCAATGTCTTGCTTTCGAACTGCTAGGTTGGCAGGAGCTGGAACTAGAGACGGGAGCTCACTCCGTCTTGCGGCACCCGGGTCTTGAACTGCTGAACTACTGACCTTCCACAGCCTGCAGTTCAGCGTCTTAACCACTTAAGCCACCGCAGCTCCTACTTATAGCCATAAGAGCGAGTATTTTTTAAATGCAATGGTGTGGGATTTTGCCAGATTTTAAGAGCTGCATGAAAGACATGAGGGGGGAGCAGATTTACCAACCCCATTGCTCACAGTCCCCAGGAATGTTCACATTTGAGCAGCATGACTTCGTCTTAGCATGTGATCCTCTAACTTTCTACTTTCAGGAAAAAAAGGAGCCGTCTTCATGAAAAAAGAGGGAATCTCTCTTGAAATACAAACCATGGAGCGTCTCACCGATAGAAGAGTTAAAGATGCCTGCTTCCCTTTTTAGCAGATTCTATTCCAACAGGGATAATCTATCTAGGAAACATCTGAACTACCCTAAACTCTTATTTTGATTCTTCCTCCCATGGAATAGAAATAATTTTTGCCCCCTGTTTTGTCGGAGGAGGTGGGGGGGGGGGGGGTTTGCTAAAAATTCAGATGCAGCGAGAGGTTTGAAAACGCTTGCTCTGTACCTATCTCCCTATGATCTTATAACTATTTGCATCAGAACAAAGCAGACTGTCATTTCGCTGCCCTGCTCTCTTCTGCTTGACTTTCATCTTTCCCCTCTCCAGATGCCACTCTTTTCCTACAGGACTACTATTAAGGCCATGCAATCCTGACCAGTTTTTCAGCCCCTCACATCACAAGGGCTCCAGCTCTCCATTCCAAACAGAGTTTAAAACCTCTCAAGCCTGTGATGTCCTTTATGACTCCGAAATAGACACGCTAGACTTCAAAGTCAAAAGCCACTTTTTGCACAGCTAGACACTGTCGAGGCAGCCCCCTTGGGACCTCAAGAAGTACAGCTGCTGGTAACACTTAGACTTCACACAGCATCCCTACATTCTGAAGCTCTTGAGGAGTTGGAACTCAGTCACAGATTATTACTTCTGCCAATTGGTGGACCCGAGATGACCTAAAGAGATTTCACCTGAAGGTACTTTGTTCTTGACATCTAGTTATACTGCTGTAACAGAAACCCTAAGACCTTGTGTGCGTAAAAGTGCTGTCAAGTTGCAGCTGTCTTATGGTGACCCCCATGGTGTTTTTAAGTTAAGAGAGTAACAGGGAGATGTTTGCCACTGCCTTTCTCTACATAGCGACCCTGGGATTCCCTGGGGGTCTCCCCTCTAAATACTAATCAGGGCCAACCCTGCTTCGCTTCCGAGAGCTGAGGACATCAGGCTAGCCTGGGCCGTCCAGGGCTGTGGTCACACACACTAAATAATCCACTTTCAGGGTGTGTTCAGACGGGCTATTTAGTCCGCTTTTGGCCTGCCTCAGAAACTGATTTTATTTGCGCGATCACACGATCAACATCTGCCTCCCGTCCCCAGCTGTCGCTTTCCGCCTCAAAGCAGCTTTAACCCGGAGTATTTTGATACCAAGTCCCCAAGTCGTGTTTTCCTGATTCTCCGGTTCCAGCCGCATTTCCCCCGTCTGATCGTGCCTCCGGTGTCGAGCCACTTCCTGTTTAAACCCCCTCCCCACTCAAAAGCTGCCCAAGGCTTCCGCTTCTCGCCCACCATTTTTAAAAAAGCACTGGTGGTGTGCACATAGGCGGAGGTCCGCCACAGGGTTATTAAAAACTATGTTTAAAACGTGCCTAGTCTTAACCTTTAGACGAGTTCGGGATCTTACGGAGGCCATTTTCGGCGGTAAACATTTAAAGGGAAGTGTTCCTTTAAAGTTTAAAGGGAAGAGTTACAGCAGTCGGGTTGAAGTGGAAATCGCTGTTCTGCGCAGGCGCGAAACTTTTAGTTCCACAGATGGCTGCCTGTGCACATGCCCAAACTGAGAGAGAGAAAAATCCAGTTGGAAAGTGCACTGAAAAGTGGCTTGAAGGTGGATTCTTTAGTGTGTGTGACCACAGCCTAAGTCAAGGCCCTAAATCCTTACTAGGGCTCAAGAGTGCCACCCAGAGATTCTGGGATCTTGGAACCCGGGGGTTTACATAAGAATAACCCATTCATTTCCATTCCATGTTGGGCCATCCTGTGAAAGGTAATCCTTTTCAGACAATAGGAGAACTGGTTGGAACAAGACCCCCTGTTTTTCATGGAACTTCAGGGCTACTAACAGATGCTTGGGGGTAGGGACTATCATTTTAATAATTTTCTGAATGGTAACAGTGGCCTGTGACATCAGAAATGAGATGGGGATATTGGCTTGGCTACTCCAGCTAGTCAGTTCTACAGAGGGGGCTGGGCTTAGGACAGGTTCCATTACCCTTAAATACCAATCTGTTCTTTGTCTCCACTTGGAATAACATAAAATCTGGTAACCCCAAAAATGCTGGGTAGGGCTTAAGAACTCCTCCATTGTTTTGATACTGCAAGAAACTCCACTCGTGTTCTGAGGTTACATGTGCAGCCTAGGTTACACGTACTTAGTTGAGTTTGAGCAAATAGATCGCTTTTTATTGAAGTTGGTGTGCTGTGATATTGTGTGCTCTTCCCTGTATTTGTGTTTGTCCCCTTTTCCCATCCCTTTCGGACTCCAACCACCCTTTTACCTCTCCCCCCCCCCCACTCTTTTTTAAGAAACCTTTTTACAAAGACTTTTTTCAGCTTTGTTTTGTTTAGAACAATCTATTTCTCTGGGAAATTCCTCTTAACCTCTTCTCTGTGTGCTAGATCACATGGGTGTTACATAGTTTGTTAAGGCATTTTACAGTATTTCCACCCTGTTACTTCATTATTGGTCTAGTACTGCACTAGAAGGATAATTTTATTGCTCCCTTATCTGTACTTATTTGTTTTCTATTATAATGGTCTATGACCGTAATAAAGAATGATACTATCTCTATGGGTCAGTCTAGATGTTCTCAGGAAATCCCCGAGTAGTGACAGCTGGATACCGGGGTGTTTTCCAGGGAATCCTTCCCCTCTTTCTTTCGTAACAACAATACATACAATTCACAGTTGGCTCCTTATACATAACTGAAAAGTTTTGGTTTGGGGTCAACTATAAGCTCCTGCCAACCTAGCAGTTCGAAAGCAAGAAATTGCAAGTAGATAAATAGGTACCACTTCGGTGGGAAGGTAACAGTGTTCCATGTGCCTTGGTGTCTAGTCATGCTAGCCACATGACCACGGAAACGTCTTTGGACAGTGCTGGCTCTTCGGCTTGGAAACGGAGATGAGCACCGCAATCCTAGAGTCGGATTCGACTGGCTTTCGAACGAGGGAAACCTTTACCTATAAACTCAACTAACCATTCACTGCTAAACCTAGAGAAGCCACCACCTCTCAGCTTCATTTTTCCATCTAAGAAATGGGAATACCAGCAGCATCGTACAACAAGATTGCTGGTACACGGGAAAGTAGCCCAGGGCCTTCAGCTAGCTTCCTAAATGGTCTTCAACTGAAACAAGGTGCATAGCCCCAAGAAACAGTGTACCTCGTATTCTAGAAGGTTAACGACAACCAAGCGTAGAGCTCAAGCTAATACGAAGCTCTACTATCTGATTGTCTGGCCCTTTGGAGACATTGGAAGGAGTCAGTAAGAGCACCAAAGTAGGGCAACCCTACTCAGCCATGAAACTCACTAGGTAGAACTGGCCACTCACAAAAGGACTCTTCCAAGATCTTCAGCACAGCTGTGCCTACAGAGCAGAACGGGAAGACTGTAAACAAAGTCCCACAGGGCTTTCGGCTGAGGCGACGGACATCCAATCACCTGGCCTCCCCTGCAAAGCGACCTGCAAAGCGACCCTGCAAAGAGGCCCTACTGAAATTGTATACGACTACCAACTCTCCAGCTGATGGAGCTAATTTAGTTTAAAAAATTAATTTAAGTATTTTTAGATTTTTGCCTGATTAGCTGGTTGTATCGTGGGTGAAACAATGGTGTTACTCGTCCTGAGCCTGCGTGCGGGAAGGGCGGGATACAAATCCGATAAATAAATAAATAAAATTAAAATACCCTCCTCTACTGGAGGAAAAGGAAAAACTTAAGAGCTCCCTGGATGAAGGGTAAGATGTAAGAAAAACAGACCACACCCTGAGTTTCAGAAGTCAACATGGAGCCACAGGGAAGTAGTTCCTGCCCAGATGCAAAAAGCAACGTTAAATCCTAGTTTCTTGCCCCCACAGATCCCTGCCCCACCACCATGCGCACTTACCCGTTACAGTATCAGGCGCATCCGTGTTGCTGCCACGCTGGATAAGCCTGGCTGCAAAGCTGTTCTCATCAAAGGAGGTGCCGTTCTCCACCGGGACATCCTCAAAGGGGTTGACAGATGGGTCCGAAGAGACAGTGATGTACTGAACCGCGAGCCACAGGGCGGTGCTCCCGTCGTGGTCCTTCAGCTCCAAATCAAGCCTTAAAAGAAGAAATGCAAATGTCTTAGTCTGACCCATAACACTCCTAACTGTGATTAGATTAATTTACCTCTACCCCCATCTTTCAGCCTCACCTGGCCTCCAAAAACAGGTTGTATAACAAATGAAATACAGGCTGCATTCACACACACTCAATAATCCACTTTCAATGCACTTTCCAACTGGATATTACTGTGTGAACCGCCAAAATCCAATTCGAAAGTGCACTGAAAGTGGGTTGAAAGTGGATTATTTAGTGTGTGTGATCGCAGCCACAATTTCATAAGAATACTGTGATTAGTTGTAGTAGAAACAGAACTGGCAGCTAGAAGAGAGTCCTAAACCGACGTCAAAGGTCTAGTTGAATGAAAGTGTTTTATCTGGCGGTGCCTAAAAGAGGCAAGCCATCTGACAAGTATATCCAAGGGGAATACTTTAAGGTCTGGCTACCACCACAGGCCTTGCTTCTAGCAGCCACCTGCTGATGGGGAGGGGGCCACCAATTTTGAGATGGGATTTTGCTCTCAGAAGGACAAGGGTGCACTGCGGTGGCTTCTTTCCAGGACACCACATTTTGAACTGCTCCAAAGTCACACCACATTGTTTAAGCGCTGAAGGTTGCCTGACAGTCCAAGTGCCAAACAGGTACCAATTTGCCGCAAACTCTATCCCATAGTTATATACAGCACACCTTGGACAACAGTCTCCAGCAGTGTTCCCTCTAAGCTGAGTTAGTGTGAGCTAGCTCACCATTTGTTAGCCTCCGGCTCACACATTTTTGTCTTAGCTTCGGAAGGATGGCTCCAGAGCAAACTCATTTATGCAGTAGGCAAATGGCTCACTCACAACTTTAATGGCAGTAGCTCACAAAGTAGAATTTTTGCTCACAAGACTCCAGAACTTAGAGGGAACATTGGTCTCCAGTTAAAATGGCAGGTCTAGGGAA
>NW_015173696.1:470212-489224 GCF_001447785.1 Gekko japonicus | reverse complement strand
CCGGCGATCCCACGGTCAGCGTTGCTGCGGCCCTTCGAAAAGAACCACCTTGGTAGGTGGTTCTTTTTTGGTACGGAGCAGTGCTGGAAGGGCCGGATCAGGGACGGAGACGGTATGCTTCCCAGATGTTGCGGTGGGATCGTGCCCGTTTGCTCCGCCCCCGTTCCGCCCCGCTCCCGGCCCAAAAGGCCTCGTATGGACAGGACCTAGGTGAACCAATGATCTGACCTGATGTTAATGAAGCTTCCTATTTTGCCCCCCAGGTACTGTCATTTCCTTGTGCTCAGACAGAGCCCCACACTTTGGCAAATCAGACCCTCCCCCCATAAGTTACAACAGCAGAAAACATCTATTTGATAAGCTTGTACCAACTTACTGTTTGCACTGGAGCAGCTGGCTAAATACTTGGTCGTTCCTCACAATAATGGAGGCATGCAACGGAGTCCTAGGAAAGAGCAGTCAGGTCTATTAGGACAAGCCTCCCAAAGGTTTTGTAGCAAGATCTCCTTCTGTGTAATGCAACCAAGCATCAGCCTATTTCTGACGAGCTTGAGACCAACCTGTTTCCTTCCTCGGCTCTTCCAGGACTATTTTTGCTTGCAGAAGTCTGTAAAATCCATTTTCGTATCTGCCCATACTAGAATCATAGAGTTGGAAGGGATCTCCAGGGTCATCTAGTCCAACCCCCTGCACAACGCAGGAAATTCACAAATCCCTCCCCCCACACCCCTAGTGACCCCTGTTCCATGCCCAGAAGATGACAAAAAAACCTCCAGGATCTCCAGCCAAACTAGTCTAGAGAAAAATTGCTTCCTGACCCCAAAGTGATGATCAGCATTTCCCTGGGTGTGAAGGAAAGGGCCACAAGAACTAAGCACCGAGGCGACCCTTCCTGCCCTCCCTCTCACGATCCGCCTACGTTCACAGAATCAGCACTGCTGTCAGATGGCCACCTAGCCTCTGTTGGAAAACCTAGTGATAGCTTCACCAACTGAGTTTTAATATTCTGATTTGTCAAGAACCTTCGGCACCAGCTCAAGACGTTTCACTAGCTGTGCAGTTTTTTTAATCCCCCACCCCCATCTCCTCCTGCACTCCAACCTTCTCTCCACTATTCTCAAGGCACCAGTGGTCTCTCCCCAGCCACCAACCCAGATTTTACAGTGTTACCAATATGCAAAGAATCAGTGTCGAAGCAAGAAAAGGCTGCACAATCTAGACCGGGTCCCCAGACTGAAGGGGACTCCAACAGTATACCCGGCTTCAAGCGCACTCTCTGTATCGGGCATTTGGCCCACAACGGTGTTACCTTTACAACAAATCCTAGCAATTCTCGCATTCCAGCCATGCCAGTGGGCAAGCCAAGTGACATCGCAAGAAAGCAGGAGACACAGGCGCCGCAGCAAGCAGAGCGACCCCCGCATAGTCACCTTCCTTGGCTGTCTTGCATGTTTGGGTTGGCTCCTGCCTTTAAGAGACACTCTGCAATCTGCGCCATCTCCGCCATGACGTCCGGCGTGTGCTTCTTGGGGTTGTAGGAAGCCACCAGGTGCAGGGGAGTCACCTGGTCTCCCAGGGTTGCGGCATTCACCCGGGCACCGTTCTTGACAAGGAAGTTAGCAGCAAATTTATCACCTTTCAGGAAGAGCAAGAAGAGAAAGTAAGTCATACTTGGGCTAAAGGTTCAGGTGAGTAGCCGTATTGGTCTGAAGCAGGAGAGCGAAGCGTAGTCCAGTGGCACTTTTAAGACCAACAAACTTCTATTCCAAGTGCAAGCTTTCATGTGTCTGAAGAAGTGTGCTTTGCACACGAAAACTTACACTTTGAATAAAACTTTGTTGGTCTTGAAGGTGCCACTGGACTCAAACTTTGTTCTTGGGCTAAAGGTTTCATTACAATGCTTCAAGATCTATCTGGCTAACACATCAGCAGGATGCAACAAAGGGAAGAAACAGTTTTGTTAAACATAAGCCCCGATGCCACGGTCTTGATAAAGCAGAATCTACTTTTTGTTCTAGTGTGAGCCTCTGGCGCTGCCACGGCTGGGGGGGGGGGAGAGATGTTGGTCTGCTTTTGTCCTGGAATCTTAAGTTTCGTTTCTTCTTATCCTCTTCTTATCTATGTAGCCTCAGCTAGTGACCTTGGTACCTTGTTACTGCTTTACCCTGGGAATGTCGACCCGCTAGCTTAGGCGGGCTTTTGCTGATGCCCTGATTGGACCTGGGTCGTCAGGTTGCCCCTCTGAATTATGTATAACTCCCCGCTGGCGTGTTTTCTGGTAGTTCTAACACAGAATGTATGTGCAGAAGACCTGCCTTTACTGTACTCGATAAACTTTACTCTTTTGGGTGAAAGTTGTTGGGAACTGATTGCTGTGGGAGTCTGACAGCCACCAGCATTCCTTAAATTATCTGCAGTTATTTCCCCAAAAGCAGCTGCTCTCTCCCTCTTCCCCCTCCAGCCCCTGCAACTGTGGCCACTATTTCTAGGTTCCACAATACCTGAACTCAGAAAAGGCTCATTTAGATACATCACTGCAGTCATGTTAAGGAACAGCACCGCCCCCCAACAATTGTGAATTTTAGTACGGTAAGGCCAAAGCTACCCACAATGTTTCCAACATGCGAAGATGAAAGCAGACTGGAATGAACGCCCTTCGTTTGTGGCGTGCACAGGGCCGGCTCACTCACTAGGCGAACTAGGCGATCGCCTAGAGCGGGACGGCCCTTAGGGGCACCAAACTGCACCCGGCCCCATACTCTGGGAGTTTCTTGATTATTTGTGTTTTTCATTCTTCCTAAAATGCATTTATTTTGGAAAATTGGTGGGCGCACGGGGGGGAGGGGGCGCAGAAGGGATCCTCACCTAGGGTGCAAAATAAGCTGGAGCCGGCCCTGGGCGTGCATTTCTATACCGCCCTTCCTCCAAGCAGCTCAGGGCAGCACATATGGTCCTTCCCTTCCTCACTGTACCCCCCCCCCACTTGAAAGCGTCATGACTGGGTGGGTATTTGAGCCCTGGTCTCCCAAATCCTATTTGGAACCTCCTTTCCTTCCCGGTAAGAACCCAAACTAGCTTCCATCTCCTCCCATTTTATCCTCACAACCAGCACCCTGTAAGGTCACTAGGTTAGACTGAGAAGACTGAGAAAGTCAGTAGGTTAGGCTGAGAAGACTGACTGAGAAGGTCGGTAGGTTAGGCTGCGAAGACTGACTGAGAAGGTCGGTGGGTTAGGCTGCGAAGACTGACTGAGAAGGTCGGTGGGTTAGGCTGCAAAAACTGACTGAGAAGGTCGGTGGGTTAGGCTGCGAAGACTGACCGAGAAGGTCGGTGGGTTAGGCTGCGGAGACTGACCGAGAAGGTCGGTGGGTTAGGCTGCAAAGACTGACCGAGAAGGTCGGTAGGTTAGGCTGCGAAGACTGACCGAGAAGGTCGGTAGGTTAGGCTGCGAAGACTGACCGAGAAGGTCGGTAGGTTAGGCTGCGAAGACTGATCGAGAAGGTCGGTAGGTTAGGCTGCGAAGACTGACCGAGAAGGTCGGTAGCTTAGGCTGCGAAGACTGACCGAGAAGGTCGGTAGCTTAGGCTGCGAAGACTGACCGAGAAGCTCGGTAGGTTAGGCTGAGAAGACTGACCGAGAAGGTCGGTAGGTTAGGCTGAGAAGACTGACCGAGAAGGTCGGTAGCTTAGGCTGCGAAGACTGACTGAGAAGGTCGGTAGGTTAGGCTGCGAAGACTGACCGAGAAGCTCGGTAGGTTAGACTGAGAAGACTGACTGAGAAGGTCGGTAGGTTAGGCTGAGAAGACTGACTGAGAAGGTCGGTGGGTTAGGCTGCGAAGACTGACTGAGAAGGTCGGTGGGTTAGGCTGCGAAGACTGACTGAGAAGGTCGGTGGGTTAGGCTGCGGAGACTCACCGAGAAGGTCGGTGGGTTAGGCTGCGAAGACTGACCGAGAAGGTCGGTGGGTTAGGCTGCGGAGACTGACTGAGAAGGTCGGTGGGTTAGGCTGCGGAGACTGACCGAGAAGGTCGGTGGGTTAGGCTGTGAAGACTGACTGAGAAGGTCGGTGGGTTAGGCTTCCATGGTGGAAAGAAGATCTGAACCTGTCTCCCCCAGGTCCTCTAGTCCACTGCATCATGCCAGCTCTAGTCCAACACTCTAGCTACTAAACACTTGCACTCTCTTGTGACCTAACTGATGTGACTTAGGGTAAGGATCGCACTCACAAGACGGCAAGTGCAAAGGAGACCACAGCCTCTATCTAGCTGTGTTTCCACTTATGAGCAAGCTGTGCATCCCAACTGCAACGGCTCCTCTCCTGCAACCTGAACGCAGAAGCCTCTTAATATTCAGGTGCTTCCAGGTGTCACAGCAGCACTTTCAAGCCAGCCTGACCAGGCTGCCATTCACGCTGGTTTCTCTACCGCTCTGGTTTTAGCATCTGCTGCTTTATAACTTTGTATTTTGACATCATCTGTAGGTAGTCCTATGTGCTCATGTTTGTAAAAGTCGCATTGGGTGCTTGTATGGAGAGACGGGATAATTTTTAAAAAATCAGGAAGGAAAGCAAGTTCAAGCCTATAGATTAGAACACCTTTTTGGTAGAGGACAACAATTTTCTTCCTGTGTGCATTCAGGTCACTTGCTTTTCTGTATGCTGTTACCTCAAAGGCTTTTAAACAAAGAACGCCTGCCGTTGCCTCGCGTTGTTACATAATAGCAGCAGGCAAAAAAAAAAAAGCCCCACTAAGTCTGAAACCAGACCTCACCCAGCCTCATCTTTCCAGAGAAAGATGTAACTCAAGATGCTGCTGTGCTCTTAAGCTCTCTGGACATTACTACCATGGCAACCGATTCCCAGCCAACCACACAAATCACCAAGTGGATCCCTTCTCGTGTATTACAGTGTACATCAAGCCTTTTAGAGAGTTTGACTTACTCTGTAATGGTCATAACCAATTGATATTGGCTCGGATAACCAATTGATATTGGCTCGGACTTAGACAAGTGACTCTGTAATGGTCATAACCAGGGCTATTTTTGGGCAGGAATGTTGCACAGGAACGGCGTTCCGGCTGGCTCCCAAGTTGGCCACGCCCAGCAGGAACTCATTAGCATAATAGGCCACACCCAACAGCAGAAACTCATTAGGATTGGCTACGTTAGGGGTGTGTGGCCTAACATGCAAAGGAGTTCCTGCTACAAAAAAAGCCCTGGGTTCTGACAACAAACAAGGTAAACAGAATAACAAGCAAAAGGTGGATGTGGCTGGGTGAGCACACTTCTGGTAACATGGGGGTGCGGCCTAATGTGCTCATGAGCTGTGCTGTCAGGGGTGTGGTCTAATAAGCTAATGAGTTTCTGCTGTTGGGTGTGGCCTATTATGCTAATGAGTTCCTGCTGGGCTTTTTCTACAAAAAGAGCCCTGGTCATAACCAATTGATATTGGCTCGGATAACACAGTGGACATCCCCAGATCTAAAGGGCAGATTGGCAGAGAGCCTCCTCTAGAGCCAGAACTGCATGGTCAGCTACTGCACACAAATCCCCAAGACATTTTGTTTGTTTTGCCGAATTTATACCCAGCCTTTCTGCCTTCATCAGGGCCTCCAAGGTAGCTACCACGGCTTGGATCCTACCAGCTTTCTCATGGAACAAAGAGGGGCAATCCCACCCAATTCCCTCCTTCCAGCAGCCTCCACCCACCCATCTGCTCATGAGCCCGGTGTTCCCTCTAAGCTGAGTTAGTGTGAGCTAGCTCACAGGTTTTTTTAGCCTCTAGCTCAGAAATTTTTGTCTCAGCTCAGGAAGGATGGGCTCCAGAGCAAACTGATTTATGCGGTAGCCAAATCGCTTGCTCACAACTTTAACGCCAGTAGCTCACAGAGCAGAATTTTTGCTCACAGGACTCCATGACTTAGAGGGAGCATTGGCATGGTTCGCTGTTCATACAAGTCCCCCGATGCCCAGCACAGACCTCTGGGGGAGTTGAGAGGGAAAGGTGGGGAAACAATCCTACCAGCATAAAGCTGATGAGTCCCGTCCCTGCTTCTGCGGCCAACTTGTGGCAGTTGAGGAAAAGCAACAAGTAGGAAGGGGCAGATAATCCCACCCCTACTCACCAGCTTTCCCTCTCCTGATGAAAAGATAAAATATTGTATTTTATTGTTTTATGCCTGTTGAAAACTGCCCAAAGAGCTTTGGCTACGGGCCGTATAGAAATGAAATAAGTAATAATAATAAATCCCAGAGAGGATTGCAGGGGAGGGAGTAGCACGGGGAAACTAAAACACCCTTATCCCACCCATTGTATCTTCCATGCAAATGATGTCCAGCTTTCCCATCCAGTGGGCAAGCTAAGGATCAGGGAAATGCCATGCTTCCAACCTGAAAGGGCACATCTGCCCAAGAATGTAAGCTGTCAACAAATCCTGCAGGTTTTCTCAGCGTGCAGAATTGCATACCTATAATACAGATACACACTGACCACCTAGAACAGGGGTGTCAAACATGCGGCCTGGGGGCCAGATCAGGCCCACAGTGGAACTGGCTGTCTTCTGCTTCTTCTTCCAGTTCTGCTGCTGCTGCATCATCGTAGGTTTGTATACAGATACACACCTGAACAGCATACTCAAGATTGCAACGGCACAGACATTTTGATGCAATAATTCAGAGCAAGAGGTGTCAGTTATCAGACACTGTTAAATAAGCAAAATATTGCAAGAGTGCTAATGTTTTAAGCATGTCTCTATTTTAAGTTAAAAAAAAATCCTTTGTGCTAGTGTCCTTTATAAAGTTCATATCTCCGCTACCTGGCATTACATTTTATGACACACATGGTCCAGCCCAACAAGGTCTCATTTATGTCAGATACGGCCCTCATAACAAATTTATTTATTTATTTGGACATTTTTACCCCGCCCTCCCCGCGAACGGGCTCAGGGCGGCTTACAAAGGGGCATAGCCTGTACATAAAATCCAATAAAACCATTAAAACAATCAAAACATTCCAGTTAACACAACAGTAAAGTGCTTACTTTGTCAGATGGCCTTAAGTTGTTTTACGATGACTTCCTACGGCCCCCAATTGGGGTACCACTAACCAAGAAATGAGTTTGACACCCCTGACCTAGAAGCCTAATGTCAGTAGCTGTCAATATGAGATGTTTGCCGGCTGCGTGCAGATGGATACTTGGCAGGAAAGTGAACTGTCCTGACACAGGTATTTCTGTGTCTAGCATCCTTACCCCTCTGAATAGCTTTATGCAACAGACTCCAACCCTTCTTGTCCACCATATCGACATCTGCTTTGTGGCTGACCAGGGTGGTCGCAATGCTTTCCAGTCTTCGAGAGAGCGCCAGATCTAAAGCCAGGTCACCGTTATGATCGAGTTCATTGAGCTTACCAGGCAGCTGTGGAAGCAGGATCACAGGATGGGCATTAGATATTGTAAAATAAAACAGGTACCCAGTGGCACCTTAAAAACTAACAACATATGATAAAAATAAGCACGGGGGGGGGGAAGAATGACAAATAGCTTAATACTGAAAGTTTGATTTTGCTAACATTCAAAGAGCTAAGATGCACTTACTCAGGCTAAATATGCTTGTACTCAGGGCTCTAGTCGGGGGGGAGCTCTCAGGTACGGAGCTCCGGAAGAGAACCTCTAGGGGGCGGGGCGGTCACGTGGTGAAGCCCCGCCCCCTTTTTTACCCCGCCCTCTGCTTCGATCCTCATTCCGTTTGGGAATGAGGATGAAGCAGGAGGGTAAGTAGCCGGGCCTTCTGACACACTTCCGGGGATGTCAGGGGGTGTGGCCTTCTGTCACTTCCGGTGATGTCAGGGGGCGTGGCATATGCAAATAAGTTATGCTAATGAGTTATGCTAATGAGCTCCGGCAGCTCTTTTTCTACAACAAGACCCCTGCTTGTACTAGTTTGTTTTCATAACAATAAGCACTAACCTTTATTCCTAAAAGCTTAAATGTGGGGGAAACTTCAAGTCTTAGGTACCATTTCTGTATAATTTGTATTATATGATCCTTGCATAACTCTGTATCTTAGTTTAGTATTCCCCATTCCTTTGTAGTTTGTAGTATAAAAACAATAAAAAGTTTTTTAAAAAACCTAACAACATTTGTGTCACTTTGACTCAAAAAAGTTCATACTGAAATAAATGTTAGAAGTCTTTTAAGGTGCCACTGGCATTTTGGTTTGCTGTAACAGACTAACAAGAATCCTTGCAATTAGAATCCTCGACACTACCAATGATAGGCACTAGGATCCTGATACTGGCTTTATCTCTAATGAAGCTGCTCTCCTTCTTTGGAGGTTTTCAAACAGAAGCTAGATGGCCATCTGACAGCAATGCGGATCCTGTGAACTTCGGCAGATCATGAGAGGGAGGGCAGGAAGGGTTGCCTCAGTGCTTAGTTCTTGTGACCCTTTTTTGCACGCCCACTTTGGGGTCAAGAAGCAATCCTGGAGGGTTTTTTGTTATCTCCTGGGCGTGAAACAGCGGTCACTGCGGGTGTGGAGGGGGAGGTATTTGTGAATTTCCTGTATTCTGCGGGGAGTTGGATTAGATGACCCTGGAGGTCCCTTCCAACTCTGATTCTAAATTTATGAATCGCCTAACCTCTGGTACTGCAAGGCTCTGGGTGACGTATAATCATAATAAAAACATTATAAATAATATAATAAAAACAGCCCGCTTGTAAAAGGCAAAAATATATTTATTTATATACCCTGTCTTTCTTCTCAAAGGGACCCAAAGAAGTTTAACATCATTCTCCTCTATTTTATCCTCACAACAATGCTGTGAAGGAGATTAGGCTAAGTGTGCTGAGTGTGCGTGACTGGCCCAAACTTCCACAGTCAAGTGGGGATTTGAACCTGGGTCTCCCAGATCCTAGTCAAACAACTACTTTAACTGCTACATCAAAGAAGTAATCAAGAGGAAGAGAAGAAGAAATTGGATTTATACCCCGCCCTTCTCAGAGCGACTTACAATCTCCTTTCCCTTCCCACAATAGACACCCTGTGAGGCAGGTGAGGCTGAGAGAGCTCTTTTGAGGACTGCCCTTGAGAGAACAGCTCTGAGAGAACTTGTGGCTAACCCAAGGTCACACCAGCAGCTGCACGTGGAGAGGTGGGGAATCAAACCCGGTTCTCCCAGATTAGAGTCCGTGCCTTTAACCACTACACCAAACTGGCTCTCACTCTCTTAAGTTCAATTAAAGCTGTACTTTTTAAACTGCAAATTACTATTTACAAAGCCTTTGGCATGTTATACTGGTAAAAAAACCTGGTAAAAAACACTTTTTTTACAAAAAAAAAAAGACAATTGCAGCCCATACTATAATATTAATAGCCGGCTGTGCTATTTCAGAGCTGCAACATGGGAGCAAGAGGGCAAGAAGCAGTCAGCCATGCTCCCAGTTTCCAACTGCAACCAATGGGGCCAAAGGGAGGATGAAGGCAGCAATCTGAAATCCCTCCATCACTCCTGGATTCAGCTCAGCTGAGAATCCCCCTCCCCAAGGAACATCTGCATTAAATTTTAATTGTACATGTTCTTGATTAGAGATGGGCACGAACCGGCTCACAAACGTAATTTCGTGACGAAATCGCCTGGTTCGTGGTTCATGAGCTGAGGGTCATGCAATTGCGCCCGCAACGAACCTCCATGTTTTTCATGGAGGGTCGTGCAGTTCGAGTCGGCAGTTTGTGCGCAAGTGAAGTCCAAGCAGTGAGTTCACCCACTTCCAGGTGAACTCGCCACTTGGACTTCCCTCATGCGCAGTGCAGCTTGCAAAAGCCATTTAAAGGGGACCCTTTTAAAGGGAACACAAACCGGGACAAACCTCAGTTTTCCCGGTTCGTGCCCATCCCTACTCTTGATTCCTAGGAGGAGCCTCTTCTGAAGTGAATTTCATCTGAAAAGCAGGGTGAAGCTATAATAAAACAGCCGGGAATCTGGTACTGGGATAGCCTCTTACGTTCTGAAGATTTAAACTTTGTGTCTTGCAAAAAAAGTTTCTGGGACAAGGCTAAGAAGCAAGCTGGAAAGTGCATTGACAAACCAGACCGGAGGATTTTGTGGGGCAAGACCATTACAGTACACAGCTTTGGGATGCATTTATACCATCTCTTTCTTTCACGGAGGAGTATGTGGGGCTTGCACATCCCACACCCAGCTTCAGCAAGGTTGCCACTCTGTGGCATGCACCCCCCTCCCCATTTGCCCCCGATTACTGGAAACAAAAAACCACAGTGAAACGCAATGCTGACTTGATTTGGAACTCAGGGGCCATTTCTGCTGACACTGAAGTGCCAAAACACAGCCTGTTCTTGCCCACTTTTAATGATATTTAAGATGCTTGTATCCTATTCTATTCATTCTGTTTCATGCAGGTATTATTTTCATTGCTACCTCTAGTTCAGATCACATCCTTGATTTTATTGTTGATGGTTGTGCTTTTTCCCTTTTCAATGTATCTGCACTTTTTTGCAAGCCGTCTTAAGACCTTTCTTGTCCATGCCAGAAAGGTTTCCCTAAATTAACCCTTGGGCAGCTTTGGGCAGCCGCACTGTACCTGTGAATCCATTTCGATAAGGTAAAGGAACACAACATCTTCCCTCTCCACTTTAATAGCTTTGTGCAGAGGAAATTCCGTTTTGGATTTGATCATCTTGTACAAGAGCTGGGCGCTCATGCTGCTGAAGTCCTCTTTCCTCAAGTCATCCTGGGAGGGGAAAAGAAAAAAAAACACTGAAAGGTTGCTTGCCCCAATCCCAGTTACTATGTCCTCACCTGGATTGGCCCAGGGTAGCCTGATTTCATCACATCTTGGAAGCTAAGCAGGGTCAGCCCTGGTTAGTATTTGGAGACCGACAAGGAAGTCTAAGGCAATGGCAAGCCAACTCTGAACATCTCTTGCCTTGAAAATCCTACAGGATCGCCATAAATTGGATTAATTAAATTTTTATTAATTTCAAAGTCTTAC
Source organism: Gekko japonicus (assembly GCF_001447785.1). Taxonomy (NCBI): domain Eukaryota; kingdom Metazoa; phylum Chordata; class Lepidosauria; order Squamata; family Gekkonidae; genus Gekko; species Gekko japonicus. The sequence continues at coordinate 478,216 of NW_015173696.1, read as the reverse complement.
AAATTACAAGCTTTTTTACAACAAAGAAATAAAATTAACATTCTTCAATAATTATTTATTTATTTTATTTATACCCCGCCCTCCCCGCGAACGGGCTCAGGGCGGCTTACATAAGGCACAAAAGTGTATATAATACAGAACAGCTAAAAACAATTCAAATTCAGTTCCATCAGATGCACAAATAGAAAACTCCTAACATTTTGTATAACAGGAGAGGAGGGCTAGGGCCACAAACAGATATTACCCGGCCCTCCGGCAGTATCGCTGTGTGGTAGAGCGGTGGTGGTAGTGGCAGTGGCAGTGGCGGCTCCTACTCATAAGCCTGTCGGAAGGAAGAGCTCCGTCTTACAGGCCCTGCGGAACTGCACAAGGTCCTGCAGGGCCCTGATCTCCTCTGGGAGCTCATTCCACCAGATAGGAGCCGCCACTGAAAAGGACCTGGTCCTCGTTGAGGCAAGCCTGGCCTCCTTGGGGCCCGGGGTCACCAAGCGGTGTTGTGACCCCGACCGAAGTGCTCTTTGGGGAATATATGGGGAAATGCGGTCCCTCAGGTATGTCGGACCCTGGCCATGTAGGGCTTTAAAGGTAAGCACCAGCACTTTGAAGTGAATCCGGTATGCTATAGGCAGGCAGTGCAGCGCTTTCAGTACAGGTCGGGTGTGCTGCCACCTAGGGGCACCCACCAACAACCTGGCCGCGGCATTCTGCACCAGCTGCAGCTTCCGGATTTGCGACAGAGGCAGCCCCATGTAGAGAGCGTTACAGTAGTCTAACCTCAAGGTGACCGTCGCATGGATCACTGTAGCTAGGTCATCGCGGTCAAGGAAAGGAACCAACCACCGTACCAGCCAAAGATGATAAAAGGTCGATCTGGCAGTGGCCGCCACTTGGGCCTCCATCATTAAGGTGGGGTCCAGGAACACTCCCAAACTCCTAACCTCCGAAGCTGGCACCAAAGGTGTCCCATCGAAGGTTGAGAGCGGGAGCCCTAACCCCGGTCTGGTCCGACTCAAGCACAGGACCTCCGTCTTCGCCGGGTTTAATTTCAGCCTGCTCAGCCTGCACGGCCTGTAAAGCCCGGTGCAGATCTTCTGGGTCGGAGTCCGACTGGCCGCCCAACATCAAATAATCTACTACAAGCTGCCGCTATTCTGCTTCTACTTCATTTGTATATTGTAGTTCATCAATTAAGTCTAATAGAAATTGGCATGGCTAAGTAAATATTTCTGCCTCTAAAAATTACTACAGTACAAATACTTTATTTGTAAACCCTATTTCCCATAGTTTTCCTTTTATCTATTTGAGTAATGATTTGTTAGATCTGTTTATGTTTATGACCCTATGTTCTGTATATATTTTGTTTCAAAATTTATATTGGCTGCAACTTGACGGCACTTTCCGCCGTCACCAGAACTACCTCACTAGCACTTTTAAGCCACTGGTTGATTATTTCAGAGCCATTTAGGGTGGCAGCAAAGTGTCACTGCACACAACACTCTTAGCAACACACCTGAGCCCAGGTACTGATGCCTGGTGCAAGGAAACCTCGGTCTCTATCTCTTCTGCACCACCCCCCACAGACAATGAGAATACACAGGAATTAAGAAAAAGGAAAGGAGGGGAGGAAGAAGAGGAAGGACGTCCTTGCTGAGGACTGCTTTTTCTCTTCCTGCTTCAAGCATTTTATACAGTTTGGGCCTGTCTAGAGGCATGGGCTTTTGGGCTCCTTAACTTATGACCTCAATTCAAGTCAGCCAAGGAATACAGGACTGGCCTGAGAAGCACTGGTTTATTTATATGTATGTACTGCTTTGAGCCACTGTGGTGGCTCAAGTGGTTAAGACGCTGAACTGCAGGCCGGAAGGTCGGTAGTTCAGCAGTTCGAGTCCTAAGTGCCGCGTGATGGAGTAAGCTCCTGTCTCCGGCCTCAGCTCCTGCCAACCTAGCAGTTCGAAAGCAAGAAATTGCAAGTAGATAAATAGGTACCGCTTCAGTGGGAAGGTAACAGCGTTCTGTGCACCTCGTCGTCTAGTCCTGCTGGCCACATGGCCATGGAAACATCTTTGGACAGCGCTGGCTCTTCGGCTTGGAAACGGAGATGAGCAACGCAACCCTAGAGTCGGATTCGACTGGCTTTCGAGCAAGGGAAACCTTTACCTTTCACCTTTACTGCTTTGTTGCAAGGAGGAAAAAATGGGTTATACACCATCTTTTTAAATAGTTGAACAGAACCCCTGGACATGGTTGTGGGTTCCTTCTTCCAAGCAGCTGACAGACTGAAGGTGAATCCAAAAGCACAGTAAGTAAGGAGACACCTTAATCAGGATGGAGTAAAACATCACAAAGCTGGGAGCAAGCTTGGTATCTCTCCGGAAACTTCCTTCAGGCTGGATATTAAATAACACACAAAACCAGAGGCAGAGACAGAGGAAGATGCTGTACAGGACGGAAAGTCCAAGTGCTGCCGATTTAAACAGCGAAGGAGATGATGTGTGCAGCAACAACCAAAAAACCCTCTGGCTACTCCAAGGCTGGAGGAACCAAGAAACAATGGCTCTTCTCCCTTTAAAAATACAGAACCCAGCAAAAACTCTGGCTGGATACAGCTGAACATACCAGAGTGAACTTTGAGACGGGAATGAACCTGGTAATTGCTGGGCTTGAGGGCTCCCTCCTTCCTCCCCTCAGACAGCATGCGAGGATTAAAAATGGAAGTTTTCACTCAAGTTAGTCGTGAGATCTCAACACAGGCACATTAACTATCCAAGTCCGGCCCAACAACTGGGGTTAAACTCTGGCTCATTCATGACATCTGAACTGAGCCCACAGTACGGATGGAAGTGCGCTTGACTCACGAGAGGCACAGAGCATAAGAAAAATGTGGTGGACCTGACACTGAACGATGCTGGAGAATACCCAGTGTAGCCACCCGAAATGGAAAGGGGCAATCGAGAAGATTCTGCCACCAAATGATGAGGCTTTTACTAATGCGGGAATACATGTGCTCCAACTACTGGACAATAGTACCCATTTCAGTTTCTACTGACTTCACTTAATGTACCACCTCTTGTACATTCAGCTCCTTAGAGCTCCTCTGCTGAATACAAGCTATCAGTTTTGTAAGCAAAAGCCTTTCCTGCACGCACGGATCACTTTGCTTCCTCCCACATTTTATTGCCCAAATCACTAGAACTGTTATCTGAGTGTATTGCACAGGCTGATGTTCTATATAACAAGGCAATTTGCTTCCACTTTGCAAAGTGTTCTCATGGAACAACCTGAAGAATTAAGCTGCAATTCAGTAATCACAGACCAGAAACCTCTCATTTTCAGTCCAAGTAGGGTTCATGCTATTCAGGCGATAATATCCCATCTTAAGTAGACGTTTCAATATCCAGACAATTACCACAGGTGCCAAAGGAACTACATGACTGTGGCGCTGCTCCTTCTATGGAAAGCCAGAAGGTAAATTTAGATGGGAAGGTTCATTCGAACCAGGCAATTCCGCCCCTGCTTTCTTGAGTGGTACAGCAGTGGTACTCGCTCAGCAGCTCATGGAGAGAAATATTTGTAATTACCGTCAACTAAACAAGCCATATTTACTCCCATTCCTGGATGGTGGCCTGCACCTCAGGGAGGCTTCAGAGCTTACCCATCCCTCTGGTGGCTGTTTCAAGATGGGAGCCAACTGCTAACCATGAGCCCCATCAGGAAAGGACCTTGCCCATTTTCCTGAAATATGGGATGCGGCACATTGGGTGCCCAGAAGAGCCACACGTGGCTCCCAAGTAGGGGTGTGCAAAAAAAAAATTTTGGCTGGATTCAGATTCGGCCGAATCGGGCCGAATCAATTTCAGCCAGCAGAAAGACTCCTGCATGTCAATTTCGGCGGCAGGAGCAGATTCCAGAGTCTTTCCGCCAGCCGTATGTCGATTTTGGCCCCATTATATCCTATGGGCCATTGAAGTCAATAGCAAAAACATAGGGTATATTCTGGGGGCTGGAGGGGAAGGGATTTGAGGAAGAGGCTCCAAATGTTCAGGAAAGCTGATGAAGCATCTCCCCAAGATACCCACCAAGTTTCAAGAACATTGGACCAGGGGTTGCCCCCATCCCCATTATTGTTCTCTATGGTGGGAAAAAAGTTACTTTTTCCCCACTATAGAAAACAATGGAGGGGATGGGGGCAACCCCTGGTCCAATGTTCTTGAAACTTGGTGGGTATCTTGGGGAGATGCTTCATCAGCTTTCCTGAACATTTGGAGCCTCTTCCTCAAATCCCTTCCCCTCCAGCCCCCAGAATATACCCTATGTTTTTGCTATTGACTTCAATGGCCCATAGGATATTTGTTGTTGTTCAGTCGCACAGTCGAGTCCGACTCATCGCAACCCCATGGATCACATCACGCCATAGGATATAATGGGACCGAAATTTGGCAGCAATTCAGCAGCAAGCCGATTCAGATCAGAGAATCTGAATCGGCCCGCAGCAACCCAAGCCATTGAATATCACAGTCATCACAGGGTAAGTGCAACAGCAGACAGAAAAAAGGCGGATTTAGCCCTATCCTTTAAAGAGAATTCTGCCTTAGAAAGAGGAGAACAAAGGACTATTTCTGATAGTTAAGAGTTTACATGCCAGATCCTAGGATATCATCTTCAAGCACTTACCCAGTGACTGGCAATGATCTCGGCACAATAGTTCATCAAAGTGGTGGCATTCAGCTCCTCAGCAGTCTGGTAAAAGCGGATGCAGTTTCTGACGTTAACTAGCGACATGACTCCCTTCTCACACCTACAGAGAAAAAGAGAACAGGAGCAAAAGTCAGTAACGAGAATCAAGTTTAACTATCAGGTATTTTCTATTACCAGGGATTGTTTTTCTTTAAGAGGAACCCGTCTCACAGCAAGACAAGGACTGGGGCTCACTAGAAGAGCACATATTCTGAATGCAGATTCAAGCCCTTGGAAATCGCCAGTTAAAGGGCTTCCGGTGGAAAATACTGGGGAAGACGTCTCTGCTTAGACCCCGAACCGACTTAGCCAATAAGAGCAGAGCTAGATAAGACAGTGGTCTGACTACCAGGCAGCTCTCTATGTCCATAGCAGCTGAAGGCCGACAGTGTTTAGGCAATCTGTGCCCTTAACTTTCTACTCAAAGAGTACCCAAAATGGCTAAGCCACTTGCTTCCCAGTGGTACAGCTGTTTTGAGGAAGTTTCTGAAGCAGAAGAGCGATTCTCTCCACCACAGTTCATCTACCTGAGCAGCTGTCCAGGCCTCCGCTAAACAAAACAAAAGCCAAGCCAGAAAACAGCCAATCATTGTATTGAGGAGCTCAGACCTGTTCTAGATTGCCAAGTCCTTTTTAAGGTTGCTGCACTCCAAAGCAGCAAAGGAGGAGGAGGAGATTGGATTCATACCCCGCCCTTCACTCGGAGTCTCAGAGCGGCTTACAAACTCCTTTCCCTTCCCCTCCCCACAACTGACATCCTGTGAGGTAGGCGGGGCTGAGAGCTCTTTCAAGAACTGCTCTTTCAAGGACAGTTCTTATCAGAACTACGGCTTGCCCGAGGTCATCCAGCAGCTGCAAGTGGAGGAGTGGGGAATCAAACCCAGTTCTCCCAGATTAGAGTCTGCACACTTAACCACTACACCAACTGCAAAGAACAGGGGTGTGTCTCCCTTATCAAGTGCAGGACAGCAAGCTGGCCTCGCTGCCAGCTGCTAAGGAGGTGGGCCAAGGGAAGGAATTGCACAACATGATCCTCGGGAGAGGCCGCCTTTTCCAACAGCACCACCACAAAAGGGGACATTACTGCCTCAGTCAGCCAAACTAGGTCAATATAGGCATGCAGAATGCCACATCACAGTCGGTGGCTACCCGAAATCTTGATCAACTGGTAGCAAAGGTTGGGGGTTAAGGAGCAACTCCGTAGCTCCCTAGCGACTGCCCACCTTGTGCTTCCAAGACATTTTACAGAGGGCAGTTCTGTGGCTGGAATTGGCTGTGGAGCATCTAGCTCAATTCCTGATGAGACTTTTGTGCGTCTGTTGCCAATGCCAACAAGGCATCCTCTCATCCTGAGTAATAGTATCTAAGCATTACAACCTTTTTAAATGCCTGCCTGGAGTATTACCTCACACATTTCAAGGGAAAGGCAAATGCAGCAAGTTTGGGGATCGAATCAACGGACTCGCAAGACTCCGGAGCAGAAACAGTTTCTCTACATTAGAAGACTCATATTCTTAACGTAGAATCTGCTCAGCAATGTAGGTTCTAAGAGGCACTTACAAACAAAGGACCTGGCATCTGGTCGGGAGAAGACGCTTGAGGCAAGAGCTTAGGTTTATCCATCCTTTGTCTTTATGGACTGAGCAGAGGGGGGGGGCGGGTCGCACAGAGGATGTCTGACCATACAGCTGGCCTGGCCACTTGGCCTAAGCCTTCCCAGCTAAAATGTGGTTCTCTTAGCCTCCCAGCGAAAAGCCATTGTTTAAGCCAAGCCTGGCTTTAAGAGGGCACTGCTTGTGGAGGTTCAGAGGTTGTTTTGGGGTGTTTCTCTCTCGGGGAAAACCCACCCCAGGTACTGGTTCTGTGATGCTGGTTACGACTCCCCCCCCCAAAAAAAAAAAGCTAAGCTGATCCAGCAAAGTAGCTTTTCATTCAAAGACAGATCATTCATAAAAAGTAAAGGTAAAGGTTCCCTTGCTCGAAAGCCAGTCAAATCCAACTCTAGGGTTGCGGTGCTCATCTCCGTTTCAAAGCCGAAGAGCCAGCGCTGTCCAAAGACATTTCCGTGGTCATGTGGCCGGCATGACTAAACACCAAGGTGCACAGAACCCACCAAAGTGGTACCTATTTATCTACTTGCAATCTCTTGCTTTCGAACCGCTAGGTTGGCAGGAGCTGGAACTAGAGATGGGAGCTCACTCCATCATGCGGCACCCGGGTCTCGAACTGCTGAACTACTGACCTTCCACAGCCTGCAGTTCAGCGTCTTAACCACTTGAGCCACCGCAGCTCCTAGATCATTCATACCAACACATATATGAAAGAGAAAAGATGCCAAACCATAATCAAGCGAGAAAAAGTCAGCAAAACTTAATTCTAAAGAGCCAATTTTAAAGAGTCTACAAACTATGTGTATGCATTTAACAGAAATCCCGTGGGCATGTATGTGTAGGTCTGGTGCATAAGGAACCTGAAATCACAAACCTATCTTAAAAGAACAAAACGAGTGGTCCCCAGATGACTTAATATCTGCTGATAGGCTGGCAATGCGATCCCCATTGTGGGTGACTGTGAGTGCAGCTAGAGCCCCACCCAGATCGTTAAGAATAGAGATTCTCCACACACACAAAAAGATGGGAAAACAGAATTCCACACTCGCAAGGCAATACTGGACGTTCCACCCTAACCAGGAGATAGATCACCCTCTATCATCTTTAAGTCGTTTCTTGAAGGGTGGAGATTCTGCCCCAGGTTCCTATCATATCAGCGCAGAGCACTTGACTGGTTGGTCAAAATACTATTTTTGTGCCCGAAAGCCAAATCGCAGGGGGAGTCGCTGCAGGGAGCAAGATGGAGCCCTGGGCAATGACTTGTGCCACTGGACAGATGTAGATCTACAGCAGCCTTACAACAAATGAGACTGATGGTCCACGTAGCTCAGTACTGTCTACTGAGAGTGGCGGCAGCTCTCAGACAGAGGCAGCTCCCCCTCCCAACACAGGCTTACCTGAACCTGGGACTTCCAGCATGCAAAGTAATGCTCTACCACTGAGCCCATGGTCTTTAAGCAGCCCATGACAGCTCAAGGTCCCGTTCTGATATGGAGGCACCTACAGCTGCAGAAGGTAGATGGGGGACAGGGGGAAGCAGTAGTGCCTTTGCTCTCCCACAATGCGAAGGCCAAAGCAGCCCTTAGCCCTGCAGGCTCACTAACACACAACGCCCAAACGGAGGAGGAGGAGGAGGAGAGGAGGAGGAGGAGAGGAGGAG